>NC_051862.1:56170825-56413325 GCF_015732765.1 Culex quinquefasciatus | reverse complement strand
TTTTTTAACATGCGAAAACAGAGGTTTTTTTTTCAATAATTTGCAGCCTGAAACGGTGATGAGATAGAAATGTGATGTCAAAGGGAATTTTATGTAAAAATAGACGCCCGATTTGATGGTGTACTCAGAATTCCGAAAACACGTATTTTTCATCGAAAAAAACAGTAAAAAAGTTTTAAAAATCATTTTATGGGAAATTTAATGTACTTTTCGAATCTACATTGGGCCAGAAGTGTCATTTTTGGCTTCCTCACATTACTGAGGAAAGGCTATAAAAACACTCGAAAAATGAACTTCTCAATTAGACCTCCTAGACCCACCTTCATGTATACCTATCGACTCAGAATCAAATTCTGAGCAAATGTCTGTGGGATGTTGATCAAAAAATTGTCACTCGATTATCTCGACATTGGCTGAACCGATTTCGTCCGTTTTGGCGTCATTCGATCCGTCTTGGGGTCCCATAAGTCGCTATTAAAAATTATGCAGTTTAGTTAAGTACTTCAAAAGTTATGCTAAAAAAACGAATTTAACAAAAGTCCGGAAGATTGTAAAAAGGGTGGTTTTTGTAAGAAAACCTGTCATGCTATACATTTTCAGAAAGGTATTTAAAAGTCCAAGACATTGAAGATCTGACAAATCTATCAAAAGTTATATGCACTTAAGTGTTATTTATACGCTTTTTAGAGGCCGGATCTCAGATATGTTGATGAAAACGTTGTTCGGATCTCTCGTGCAACCTATCGTTAGATAGGTATTTAAAAGGGCTTTCCAATGCTTCCAAAACATTGAAGATCTGACAACCCTATCAAAAGTTATAAGCACTTAAGTGTTATTTACGCACTTTTTCGAGGCCGGATCTCAGATATTTAGATGAAAATGCTGTCTGGACCTCTCATACGACCTATCGTTGGATAGGTATTCAAAAGACCTTGTAACCTATCGCTTGTACGTAGTACAATCTCTGGTCACAATGCTCGCATCATCCTGTCAAACTGAACCGTAGGGACAAGTTAGGATATTGTAATCAACCATTACACTTAAACAACATACAAAACATGGTATCCCTATTCCTAAAACGGTTAGCACGACTCACATCTCTTTGAGCAATTTTCGAAATACGCAAGAACAAAGACTTAAAATTAATAAAAGGGACTTCGTCATTTTGAATCGTCCTCATTTGCCGCTACCGACCAGAGTCCGTTACACATACTCTGGTCAAACGAAGAATTTGTGATCGTTTTGTAATTTAAAGTGCTGTGAATATCTGTTATTTGTACCCAACATTCCTGTAGCCGGCGAAATGGTAAATTTAGTTCTTGTATTTTTGAGTCGTGTCTAATTGGTGTCTTAATTGTTAATTGTAGTGTCAGGGAGTTGGTCCCAACCCGCACCATCCAAACTAACCGTCAAGGACCGCGCTCTACGCTAAAAGTGGTCGTTTGGTTGGTGGTGCAAGGAGGTAACAAAATGTGGTAAATATCAAAAACAAAACGTTAAAGCTAGAACAAGTTATTAGAGATGAACTCCTTTCTCAGAACCTCCAAGTTGGCAGAGCGCGCCAACCCGAGAATCTGTTAGAGCGCAATGGCGGAGGCCATCCGGTGAGTTCATTGTTACCACTGTTACACAAAGCACAAGTACTAAAACAAGCCTTAAACACTGTACAGGTTTTTTCTACCAAAGACAAAGACACAAAACCAAAGACACCAAAACCGTTGCTGCGCCAGGCCTGGCCGGAGAAAGATCCTCCGACTTGACTCGACCACCGCGGGATACACTAGAACACACGAACACACACACACATGGTTAGGTTAGTTTTAAAACGACGAAGAACAATAAATTAGGACAGTTAAACGCAATAAACATGATTTTTTCCATAACCCAAAGCGACGATCTTTTGTGATTCTTTTTGCCAGGACAGTGCGATTTGCTGAATCGAACCAGGATTGTGAAAGGGTAGGTACGATTCTCCTTCCCCACGTCAAATGTGAGCAGTTGCAGATCTTTACATCTCTCTCTCATCTCTCAGTTCTGGTTATTATTTAATTTTTAATTAATGAACTAGTGGTGGTAATTGCCCCCTAGTTCGTTATTACAACCTTTCTAACGCGTCCAAAACTTTGAAGATCTGACAAACCTATCAAAAGTTATAAGCACTTAAGTAATATTAACGCACTTTTTGCATTTTGAATAGCACCCTTTAAATGTAAGGAAGGCGCCAACCACCTAAGGGTGGATTAAGTAACGTTTTTCATTTAGAACAAAATTTTTCATTTTAAAATTTCGTGTTTTTTCTAACTTTGCAGGGTTAGTTTTTAGAGTGTAACAATGTTCTACAAAGTTGTAGAGCAGGCAATTAGAAAAATTCTGATATATAGACATAATGGGTTTGCTTATAAAAATCATGAGTTATCGCGATTTAACGGATAAAAGTTTTTTAAAAGTTGGTCGTCATCGATCATGGCCGTTCATGGTCACCCGCGACAGACACGGACGACGAAACAAAGAGAAACGCAAAAAGTAACTTTTTCAAAACTTATAACTCGTGATGTTTATTAGCAAACCCATTATGTCTATATATCAAAATTTTTCTTATTGTCTGCTCTACAACTTTGTAGAACATTGTTACACTCTAAAAACTAACCCTGCAAAGTTAGAAAAAACACGAAATTTTAAAATGAAAAAAATTGTTCTAAATGAAAAATGAAATGGGTCAATGTAGGATTCGAAAAGCACATTAAATTTCCCATAAAATGACATGTTCCAAAAAAATTTACAGTCGATTAACGGAAAATGGGAGAATTTTTAAAACTTTTTTAGTGTTTTTTTCGATGAAAAATACGTGTTTTTGGAATTCTGAGTACGCCATCAAATTGGACGTCTAATTTTACATAAAAGTCCCTTCGACATCAAATTTCTATCTCATCACCGTTTCAGGCTGCAAATTATTGAAAAACACCTCTTTTTTCGCATGTTCAAAAATGGAAGGGGTCGTACCGCCCCTCCGTCACGAGATATCAAAAAACGGACCTCGGATTCGTGATCAGAGACAAAAGTTGTATGCAGTCTGTTTTTTGTTTTTACTAATTTTCATTAGAACCTTTTTGGTGCTGCAATCACGTTAGGGGCGATCCATAAACCACGTGGACACTTTAGGGGGGGTTGGAAACACTCTTTAAATGAGAGGAAGGCACCAACCACCTAAAGGTGGATTAAGTAACGTTTATTTTAATTTGATTTATCGAATTTCACATGGCTGTTTTCATTTTATTTTTAAGTTAATAAGCCGATGCAATTTTTAAAGACAATTGAACAATCTGAGAATCCTGCCTTTTTTTCGCAAGTAATTTTATTTTCTTCAAATCTTATTTTTGATAAGCTAATGATTGCCTATCAACTGTACGGGCATTTTCCAATGTTTTTTTCATTGAAAACATAAAATTTTGACTTGTTAACTATTTCAATTTTTATATTTTATTGCCATGAATTTTTGATTTTGTTATAGGTTTAAAAGATATCTTTTGAGCCATAGTGCGTGATGAATTTAGGAGATATGAAAACATTTGAAAAAAAAATCGTTTTTTAAACTGGACAAAATAATCATTAACAATTATATTCAAGGTCTATATTTCGGCTAAATTTGTTGGTCCTGAACCATTTCTGGGTACATCAAAATGTGCTGTAAAGTACGAGTTAAAAAAATGGGAGGATAACCAAATTTCTTCCACATGGTTTGCAACACAGGGGTGTAGACAAGCCAAAAACTTCATTACACCAAAACCTGCAATTACCAATAAGCTTATTGGTCTAAAACGTAGTGAACTGCGCACTGTAACGGGGCTGCTTACAGGGCACTGTCCTGCAAAGTATCACCTCAAAAAACTCGGTATAGTTGACAACGACATATGCCGCTTCTGCAACACAGAGCTGGAAAGCTCTGCGCATTTGCTCTGCACCTGTGGAGCAATTGCTACTCGAAGGCTGAATTCCCTAGGAAGTCGCCTTCTCTCGCCATACGCCGTATGGCGCACTCATCCCAAAAAGATGATCAGTTTCATGAACTGTATCATACCAGAATGGGATAAAAGCACAGGTCAGTCAACAACCAACTCGCTACCCCCATCAATGGGTACGAGTAACCGCGGCTAACTGTGTAGAGTAAACAGGGATACATCACAAAAGTTAGTCTCAAGGACGGACGAGGTGATATCAAACCCAAAAGCCCAATTTGGGCACAGATAGAAAATAAAAAAGGTCTATATTTTCGTTTTTTTTTATCTTTTTGTATTTAAAAAATAATTCTTGAAAAAAAAGCGATCCGGAAAAAATATTTTTGAAAAGCTTGCAATTTTCTCTTTGACAGTAGGGCAATTTGTTTCCAAGATACAGCCTAACAAATAATTCGAATCGATGAAAATGAATTTCTAGAAGTGTCACCTAATGTGCCTGTAATTTCCAACTGATGATATCTTAGACACTGTTGGTCCAATTTTCAGTGTTTAAAGTTGAATCTTTTTCAAAATAATGTGATATTTTCAAGAATTATATTTTTTAAAAACATATAATTTGATCTAAAACATGATATATAGAAAATAATCTATTTTTAAGAAGCAAAGCATGATTTTTTTTAAATATTAATTGAAATTTTCGCAAAAAAAATCAATTTTTACATTGAAAATTGTACAAATAGTTTCCGAGATATCATCATTTGAATCCCGGGCGGAAAGTGAGTAGGTGGATATAACTTCGAACTATCTTGGCTTGTTTATTCGCATCTTGCTGTAAACTCTTCGAGTTATGACGACTTTTGAAACCGACTGCGTATCATGGAAAGTATATTCCATGATCATACTGCATTATCTACAGTTGATATTGAGCTGTTAGTGGTAGTTTTTTTAGACTTAGCAAAAATTTCGAAAATTTTATTTTTTCCAAAATTTTACCCGAACATCATGAAATGATTATTTTGACTTTATTTCAAATTTATACTGGACTTAGCAAAATTTGCAGTCACTGACAGAATTTTCAATTTCCGACACTTCGAATAATCTTCATGAGCTGATATTTTAAAGCTTGATTTTATTTATGCTGGACTTTGAAATTTTTGCGTATATTTTTTAATTCTTTACTTTTTACAGGAAAAGCATTTTTTTGGGACTTAGAACATTTTCGGGAGTTTGGAAACATGATAAATTATTTTGATGTTAATTTTTGCTTTGAACCAAAATTTCGGAAAAATCGACGAAATTACAGAAAATTTTTGTCCGATTTTTACAAAAACATCAGTTTGTTCCTAAAATAATGTCCCTAACAAAACTTCTTCATTGAAATTTTGAAATTCGAAAGTCGGTTTTTAATAATTATTGATATACCCACTACAAAAATCGTTCCGGCACTTAGAAAATTTACGGGATCCGTATCACGACAAGATTTTCGGTAGAATTTATTAGATTTTCAGGACTTAGCAAAATTTTGGCTTTTGGTCAATAAAATTTCGGAAAAATCGTCGAAATTACAGGAAATTTTCGTCCGATTTTTACAAAAACATTAGTTTGTTCCTAAAATAATGTCCCTAACAAAACGTCTTCATTGAAATTTTGAAATTCGAAAGTTGGTTTTTAATAATTATTGATATACCCCCTACAAAAATCGTTCCGGCACTTAGAAAATTTACGGGATCCGTATCACGACAAGATTTTCGGTAGAATTTATTTGATTTTTTGGACTTAGCAAAATTTTGACTTTTGGCCAGTAAAATTTCGGAAAAATCGTCGAAATTACAGGAAATTTTCGTCCGATTTTTACAAAAACATCAGTTTGTTCCTAAAATAATGTCCCTAACAAAACGTCTTCATTGAAATTTTGAAATTCGAAAGTTGGTTTTTAATAATTATTGATATACCCCCTACAAAAATCGTTCCGGCACTTAGAAAATGTACGGGATCCGTATCACGACAAGATTTTTGGTAGAATTTATTTGATTTTTTGGACTTAGCAAATTTTGGCTTTTGGCCAGTAAAATTTCGGAAAAATCGTCGAAATTACAGGAAATTTTCGTCCGATTTTTACAAAAACATCAGTTTGTTCCTAAAATAATTGTTACGACCGCTGAGATGGCCACACTGCCGACCGGTGCAACAGTGGCGGTGTAATTGGCTGATTTCACCTCTACTGTCAACGCGCGCGAAGTGTAGAAGAAAACAAAACAAAAATTCTCCATTGCTAAGTGGGCAGTGATATTTAGAGCAGGGAAATTGATCTAAATTAGTGCAAAAGAGTGCGATTAGGGTCAGTTCTAGTGTTTATTTGAAACCTATCCCTAAGAGCACGACCTGTAAGTAGAAACGGTAAGATTAGTGTTAATTCAAAGCACTAACTATGAATACTTACGCGCAGCACACGAAGACCACCGCCGTCACAGTACCGTCACTTGGTGCGAATTCGTACGGTGATGATGATTTGAGCGGGAAAAGGAGAAGGAATTAAGGAGGTTCTAGGAAGGAGGAGTAAATCGATAGTTGGAGCAAGACTATTTTAGTAAGTTGGAAAAAAAGGAATGGAATTGAAATAATTACTTACCCTAAAATTATATTGCAGTTTTTGAGCTGCCAACAATAAACGGCTGCTACAAGAAATTTAGTTTCACTTCACGGTTCATCCGAACAAACTCAAAAATAAAATATTGGTTTGGTGAACTTCAACCAAGATGATCGACTCCAACCTGAACCAAACGGTCTGCGGCGCGTGCGGGATCGATTTCATCGGAGCGGAGGAAATTACCGCCTGCAGCAAATGCGTCGAGATGTACCATTCGCGCTGCGTATACAGCACGGCGGCGGACACAAAGTGGTGCTGTCCGGAGGGTTGTTTGCAGCGGAACGTGGATGCTCGGGTAAAGACGATCGCGATCGACGATTAACTCGTTCATCGGAAACAGTAAGTCAACAACCAGTTGCGGTGACCGAATCGGACATGCCGGAGATCGCCCAAACAGCGCCAGAAGATTTTGACGCTGACCGCTGGATCCGACAGAAACAGCTTGAGATCGAGTTGGAGCTGGCAGAAAGGCAGGCACAGATCGATCGCGAGCTGCGAGAGAAGGAAGAAAGATGGCCGAAGCAATCCGGATGATGATGCGGCGGCAAAGAGCAAACTTGGAGCTCGAGCGAAAGAAGAAAGCGGACCACGAGAGGCGAATGGAAGATTTAGAGAGGTCGTTCCGGAGAAGGTCGTCACTCATCGACGAGCGGTTGGAGAAGATATGGTTCAGCTGTGAGAAGCCCCTGCCATCCGCAGCGATGGAGGAGACGGCAGTATCCGACGAGAAAGTCGAACGCGATGAAAGTTCGTCGGATAAGGATGAAGATGGCGACGAAAGTGCGATAAATCGCGCAAAGGACGCCGTTGAGAGCAGTACGAAGCTGGGCAAGATATTCGTAAGCAGAAGTCCAAACGGGCTGGGGCAGCAGCGTTCCGGACTTAAAAGGACACGACTGGCCGCGGGCAGGGGATTCACAAGACAGTCTCCTTGCTACCCGAACGACCCAGAAGAGTGGAAAAAGTCTTTAGGAACGCGAGAAGGATCCTTGAGAGCCTATGGAGTGACGGACGAACGGAAACTTGCGGAGCTTCCAGACTGGCTCAAATGTGTGGCGCGAGACACTGGACGGTCACTGGTGGATTGTGTGGAACTACAGCATGCGGAGAGTGCGCGCGGACATGCGCATGCGAAGGCGGACCAGCGGGCACCGCTCGAAACCGCAAGGTATCAAGTGTGCGAGCATATGGAGGCGACGGATCACACACATCATTTGGTGTATCTGCTCGCGCAAGACCCGGTTAGCGAACTTCCGAACAGGGAGGAACGGCACCGGGCAGACATCAAGAGAAAAACGGAAGCGAAAGCCAACCCGTCGAGAATCATTCCGGAAACGATATCCGGGACGAGCAAAAGAAGAAGACAGGTAGAGGCAGTGGACTTTTACTGTCGGAAGAGTGACAGCTCGAGTCCGAACAGCGTCATTAAAAAGCAACAGAATGTGTGCCACGACCACCAGTTGCGATTTTGTAAGGAAGTTGACGAGCTGTCCGACAAGAGCACGAAGATTAGGGTCGTCAAGAGCTGGGGAGCAACACTTCGTCCTGTATCTGGAGACGTACAAAGCAGCTTGGCCTGCAGCGGACGGCTGAGGCGCATCGCGCGTGGCGAAGAATCACGCGGACGAGTGAGTGGACCGACGCTGTGGACAAGACCGTCGGCGAGACACGGCTGATGAAACCAGAACGGTCGGTGCAGAACGCCAGCGGTATACTGGCGGTCGACGGTTGGCTGAATCTAGTCACAATTCGTTGCGACCTTCGATGGATGCTGTTGGCGCTGAACCAACAACACGAAGAAGCGGTGGTAAAGGATCCGGATAAACCGACGAAGCACAACCCACTGCAAGGATCAGAGACGAGTCTTCCGTTGATGACACATCTATGTTCGCCCACGCTGACGTCGGCGAGGTCGTCGTGGACGTGGAAAAGAACGAGGCACATGGCTGCGCTTGGATTGCACAATCTGGGACGAAAGCTCCTGGACAGCGGCGAAACTGGATGCACTCCGAAGTCGAGGGTAACGCAAGCAGAGGACGACGATATCCTGGAGCAGCAACACAAGTGGCGGGATCGACGTGAGGAGGATGAAGCGGTTTTGAAGGTGGATGGTAAATCCGACAAGCCGCAAGGCCCGACGGATGTTACGGGCTGGGGTGTTACGACCGCTGAGATGGCCACACTGCCGACCGGTGCAACAGTGGCGGTGTAATTGGCTGATTTCACCTCTACTGTCAACGCGCGCGAAGTGTAGAAGAAAACAAAACAAAAATTCTCCATTGCTAAGTGGGCAGTGATATTTAGAGCAGGGAAATTGATCTAAATTAGTGCAAAAGAGTGCGATTAGGGTCAGTTCTAGTGTTTATTTGAAACCTATCCCTAAGAGCACGACCTGTAAGTAGAAACGGTAAGATTAGTGTTAATTCAAAGCACTAACTATGAATACTTACGCGCAGCACACGAAGACCACCGCCGTCACAGTACCGTCACTTGGTGCGAATTCGTACGGTGATGATGATTTGAGCGGGAAAAGGAGAAGGAATTAAGGAGGTTCTAGGAAGGAGGAGTAAATCGATAGTTGGAGCAAGACTATTTTAGTAAGTTGGAAAAAAAGGAATGGAATTGAAATAATTACTTACCCTAAAATTATATTGCAGTTTTTGAGCTGCCAACAATAAACGGCTGCTACAAGAAATTTAGTTTCACTTCACGGTTCATCCGAACAATAATGTCCCTAACAAAACGTCTTCATTGAAATTTTGAAATTCGAAAGTTGGTTTTTAATAATTATTGATATACCCCCTACAAAAATCGTTCCGGCACTTAGAAAATTTACGGGATCCATATCACGACAAGATTTTCGGTAGAATTTATTTGATTTTTTGGACTTAGCAAAATTTTGACTTTTGGCCAGTAAAATTTCGGAAAAATCGTCGAAATTACAGGAAATTTTCGTCCGATTTTTACAAAAACATCAGTTTGTTCCTAAAATAATGTCCCTAACAAAACGTCTTCATTGAAATTTTGAAATTCGAAAGTTGGTTTTTAATAATTATTGATATACCCCCTACAAAAATCGTTCCGGCACTTAGAAAATGTACGGGATCCGTATCACGACAAGATTTTTGGTAGAATTTATTTGATTTTTTGGACTTAGCAAATTTTGGCTTTTGGCCAGTAAAATTTCGGAAAAATCGTCGAAATTACAGGAAATTTTCGTCCGATTTTTACAAAAACATCAGTTTGTTCCTAAAATAATGTCCCTAACAAAACGTCTTCATTGAAATTTTGAAATTCGAAAGTTGGTTTTTAATAATTATTGATATACCCCCTACAAAAATCGTTCCGGCACTTAGAAAATGTACGGGATCCGTATCACGACAAGATTTTTGGTAGAATTTATTTGATTTTTTGGACTTAGCAAATTTTGGCTTTTGGCCAGTAAAATTTCGGAAAAATCGTCGAAATTACAGGAAATTTTCGTCCGATTTTTACAAAAACATCAGTTTGTTCCTAAAATAATGTCCCTAACAAAACGTCTTCATTGAAATTTTGAAATTCGAAAGTTGGTTTTAATAATTATTGATATACCCCTACAAAAATCGTTCCGGCACTTAGAAAATTTACGGGATCAGTATCACGATAAGATTTTGGTAGATTTTTTATATTTTCAGGACTTTGCGAAATTTTTGCTCTCAGCCAGTTGAATATTTTTCTACATTTTGAAAAAATATTTTGATAAGAAACATTACCAGGCTTTTTGGAATTTTACTGTGGATTTTTGGACTTATGCAATTTTAGGAATATTTTCATAAACTTTTATTTTTAATTAAAAAAAATGGAATATAGAGACTTTGGATTTTTCGCGATTTGCAAAATTATTATGACATTTTGGCAATTCAACGCTTTCTCCACAATTTTTTAATGAGTTTTTAAAGTAAAATAATGTTTCAACTTTGAAAAATCTTGTTTTGATGTAAGTGCGTATATTCCTGCAATATTACTCATATTTGTGAAGAGGAAGAAGGGGGAGGGGGGGGGGGGTCTGAATTGTGGCGGGGTGCAATAAAAACCAATAAAATTATTTTTGGGATCAAAATCTACTTTATGAACTTGATATGATTTTTGGAAGATTTCAGTTGTTTGCTACTATAAACTCAACTTGATGTGGCATTGTTGGTCAAATAAACTCAACAAGATTTTTCGCAGATACGCCTCGAACAATTTATGTTCGTGGTCATGTTCGGTTATCTCTTAACCATACCCTGGGGTGCAGGGCCGTGCACAGGATTTTCGAAAGGGGAGGGTTTTCTCGAAAGGGGCGCATGGGGTGCTTGTTTAGATTGCGAAAGGGCGCTAACAGTCAATCTTTAAACTCAATAAATAATACTTTGGTATATTTTACATATATTTTGCTGGTTCGAATCCCGCGGCGGACGCTCTAAAATTCTAAGTGTAAATATGGGTATCCGGCGCCGTCGCTCTGTGCCTTACTCAAATAGGGCGGCAAAGTCCTTGTAGTTAAAAGGAAGACAGTGGTTGGTCTAGTACCGGCCGACAGATATAAAGTCAACTTTGTTTTTATATATTTTACATTGGTGCAACAGGAGACTACACTTTTTGAATTGGTGCTGCAAATCGTGTTGAATAGCACCATGAAGGGGGGGCGTTAATTCGGAGTTTGAGCGAATTTGAGATTTTTGCGCAAATGAGAGTTTTGGCGTAAATCGGAAGAGGCATGGGCCGTTAACTTGTGGAGCGTAAAACGGGGTTTTAGTGAAGAAGTGTAGCGGTAATTGCTCAAAACAAGTTTTCATAAGTTTTTTTTTAAATATTAAGAGTAGTTCTCAACGATTTCGCAATTTTTTTTCACGATTTTTAGCTTTTCATTTTTTTGATTTGGATGAAACTTTGCCATGCACCATGCATTCCATATGTCAAAAGAAGCACAATTGCATAATTCGTTTTTCTATACAAATGTCCATACAATTCTAAGGCCGGTCATATTATTCATCTGGTTTAGGAGATATGATTTTTTTGAAGAAAAAAAAACGTAAAAGTGGACAAAAATTGTTGAAGCAATTTTGTTAACAAAATGTACCGTTTTCAGGTTAAAGCTAATTTTAGGACTGCATTTTCAATTTATTTTGGTTTCTTTTCAAGAAAATTTTGTACAATTTTCTCTCTGAAACTTTCAAATCGAGCAATTTGTTTCTGAGATACACAATCTCAAAGAAATCAAATCGATGAACTTGATTTTTTCTAAGAGTTAACCCTTTGCTGCCCAATTTTTTTTCGATTTTTTTTTTTATTTTTCCCTTGACATTTTGAGCAACTTTTGTTCTACGAAAAAGTTTACGTCTCTTGTTTTTGTTGTTTTTGTTGCATTTATAGTTTTAATATTTGCATTTATCTTGTTTAAATGATATTTGTTTTTGGTAGTATTTGGCCTATTCTAGCACCTAATTTGTCATGTTTTTACAGCCAATTTTTCATTATTTTTTTCTATGTTTTTAATTTTTTTACTCTAGAACAAACCATTATCATTTAAATTGTTAAAAAATGCTTAGAGGTATAGTCTGAAACAATAGAAAAAAAAGTACAGAAAATATTAGTGAAAAACACAGCCAAGAAAAATTTACATTGGTAAAGTCAAATAAAACAAGTCAGACATTCAACCCTAAAAAAAACAAATTTTAAGAGTTCACCTTTCCAATGCTTTTTAAAGGTCGAAAATTGGTAAAAAAAAAGATTTTTGGCTAATTATTAGATCGAACCCCGCCTAGAGGTGGGGTTGGGTTGTAGCTGGATAAACTGAAAGTGTTCAACTGATCATAACTCGGAAACTACTGGTTTTCAATCGACTTTTCTTTGCATTCCCTATGTCAAAAGAAGCAATTTTGCATCATTTGTTTTTTCATGCAAGTCTCCATACAATTTTGAGGGCTGGAATGGGTATGTAAACGTATGAAATTTTGTATCTTTGGACGGAATTTTCTGAAAATCTGAAAAATTAGATAAGAAACTTCATTTTGGGTCAAACATTTGTAACAGATTTTTGAGTATAAAAATTAAAAAGATAATTTTGAATATATTTCTATCGATTCCTTGACTTTTCTGAAGAAACGTCCTAGAAAATCGATAAAAAGTAACAAAGTTGCTACAGGAAACAAAGATATATTTCGATTTACCCCAGAAAATGTTCCGAAAAGGCACCTCTCTCATAAACAAAATTTAAAAAATGATAAAATAATTAACATATTAAAAAAATACTATCAACGCCTGAATAGCACCATAGAAATGATGAAAATATTTTGAAAATTAGATTTCAAAGAAAGTTTCACAACACGTAAAAAAAAATAATCAAAAAAAAGTTAGCTTAAGCAACATAAAAATGATAAAAATTTGCGCCTTGTGATGAAATATTTTTTTTAAATAAAACAATTTGACTACCTTTTTGAAAATAAAATTTCACTAGAGGTGGCCTCATGACAAAATAAAAAAAATGAAAAAAGTAGAGCAACATAAAAAAAGATCAAAGATAAATATTTTAAAAATAGGATTTTACCAGCGGCGTTTTGTTGATAAAATTATTTGACTATCGGCGCTCCTCAAGCTATAAAGACTATTCAAAATTAGTCAAACAAAGTTTGCCAACCGGCGCAAAAAATTGTTGTAGCTAGAACGCTAAATTTTTATTTTTTTATGTTACCGTACGCCAAACTTTGTTTTGCTCTTATTAAACAGTCTTTATGTTGCTAGAGGGGCGTCGATAATCAAACTTTTTTTGTTGAATGTTTTAATTTTGTCATAATAGCGGTTCCAGTAAAATCTTATGTTTAAAATATTTTTATCATTTTTAAGCTGATTTGGGCACTGATTATTCAACTTTTTTTCCAATATTTTTACCATTTTTTTCCCAACTCATAAGGGCGCCTCCAGTAAAACTTACATATTGAGAATTTACATACAAATGTTTACGTCATAGGGGCGCCCTCATTCCATTTTCCATATCGAGAATTTGCATGATTTTTTTAAGTCGTAGAGGCGCCTCAAATCAAAATGTTCATATCGAGAATTTGCATGATTTTTTAAGTCATAAGGGCGCCTCCAGTCAAATTTTCATAAAAAATTTGTATGATTTTTTAAAAGTCGTAGTGGCGCCTCCAATTAAATTTTCATAATTTTTATAAAAAAGTTTTAGTCATAGGGGCGCCTCCAGTCAATTTTCATAATAAGAAATTGTATGATTTTTTTAAAGTCGTAGTCGTAGTAAATTTTTCATAGCGAAAATCATCATGATTCATGATGAAGTCGTAGGGGCGCCTTCTGTCAAATTTTTGGTATTGAAGATTTGTTCTAAAAAATTTAAGTCACAAGTTGAAATTTCATAGTAAGAATTTGTATGATTTTTTTTTAAGTCATAAGGGCGCCTCAGTCCAAGTTGACATATCGAGAATATGCCTTTAAAGTCGTAGAGGCGTCTTCAGTCATATTTTTTACATTAACATTATTTTTTTTAAATACATATTTAAAAAAAATAATTCATAGGGGTGCTTCCAGTCAATTTTTCATATCCAAAATTTGCATGATATTTTTAAGTCGTAGGGGCGCCTCCAGTCAAATTTTTAATGTTGAGAATATGTTTAAAAAAAATTAGGTCGTAGTGGCGCCTCCAGTTAAATTTTCGTATTGAGAATTTTCATAAAAATGTTTCATTCATAATTATCATAGGTCACATTTTCATAAAAAGAATTTGTATGATTTTTTTGAGTCAAAGAGAGCCTCCATTCATTTTTTCATATCGAAAGTTGGCCTGATTTTTTAAGTCGTTAGGGCGTCTCCAGTCAAAATTTTATATTGAGAATTTGAATTGGAAAAATTAAATCGTAGGGGCGCCTCCAGTAAAATTTTCATAATTTTCATAAAAATTTTTAGTCATAGGGCGTCTCCAGTAAAATTTTCATATCGAGAATGTATGAATTTTTGAAGTCGTAGGGAGCCTCCATTCAATTTTTATATCGTGAATTTGCATGATTTTTTAAGTCGTAGGGGCGCCTCCAATTCAATTTTCATATCAAGAATTTTCATAAAAATGTTTTTGTCATAGAGGCGCCTACAACCAAATTTTAATATCGAGAATTTTCATGTTTTTTCAAGTCATAAGGGCGCCTCCAGTCATTTTTAAAAATATAATTAATATATTTTTAATGTCGTAGGGCGCCTCCATTCAATATTTCATATGGAGAATTTGCATGATATTTTTAAGTTAAAAGGGACCTCCAGTCAAGTTTCTATATTGTGAACTTTTATTTAAAAATTAAGTCGTAGGCCTCCAGTTAAATTTTCATGATTTTCATAAAAATGTTTAAGTCAAAGGGACGCCTCCAGTCAAATTTTTCATATCGAGAATTTGCATGATTTTTTAAGTCATAAGGCGCCTCCAGTCAAATTTTCATAATAAAATTTGTATGATTTTTTAAAGTCGTAGTGGAGCCTCCAATCAATTTTTCATTTCGAGAATTTGCATGATTTTGTTAGGTCGTAGGGGCGCCTTCAATTCAATTTTCATATCGAGAATTTTCATAAAAATGTTTAAGTCATAGGGCGCCTCCAGTCATTTTTCATAATAAGAAATTGTATGATTTTTTCAAAGTCGTAGGGACGCATTCATTAAATTTTTCATAGCGAAAATTTTCATGATTTTAAGTCGCCTCCTGTCAAATTTTCAATATTGAGAATTTGTTTAAAAAAATTAAGTCGTAGGGGCGGCACCAAATAAATTTTCATAATAAGAATTTGTATGATTTTTTTAAGTCATAAGGGCGCCTCAATCCAAGTTGCCATATCGAGCATATGCCTTTAAAGTCGTAGGGGCGTCTTCAGTCATATTTTTACATTGGGAATTTGTATTTAAAAAAAATAATTCCTTAAGGGCGCTTTTAGTCAATTTTTCATATCAAGAATTCGCATGATTTCTTTAATTCTAAGGGGCGCCTCCAGTCAAATCTTTAATGTTGAGAATATGTTTAAAAAAAATAGGTCGTAGGGGCGCCTCCAGTTAAATTTTCATATTGAGAATTTTCATAAAAATGTTTCATTCATAGTCATAGGTCAAATTTTCAATATAAGAATTGTTATGATTTTTTTAAGTCATAAGAGCGCCTCTAGTCAAATTTTCATTATAAAATTTGTATGTTTTTTTAAGTCGTAGGGGCGGCTCTAGTCAAATTTTTATATGGCATATTCGTACTGAAAAAAATTAAGTCTTAGGGGCGCCTCAATTAAATTTTCATAATTTTCATGAAAGGTTTTAGTCATAGGGGCGCCTGCAGTCAAATTTTTCATATCGATAATTTGCAAGATTTTTTAAGTCATAAGGGTGCCTCCAGTCTAATTTTCATAACAAAATTTGTATGATTTTTTAAAGTCGTATGGGCGCCTATATTTAATTTTTCAAATCGAGAATTTGCATGATTTTTTTAAGTCGTAAGGGCGCTTCCAGTCAATTTTTTATATTGCATATTCGTATTGAAAAAAAATAAGTCTTAGGGTCGCCTCCAGTTAAATTTTCATAATTTTCATAAAAATGTTTTAATCATAGGGGCGCCTTCAGTCAAATTTTTTACATATCGAGAATTTGCATGATTTTTTTAAGTAATAAGGGCGCCTCTAGTCAAATTTTCATAACAAAATTTGTATGATTTTTTTTTAAGTCGTAGGGGCGCCTACAGTCAAATTTTTATATTGCATATTCGTATTGAAAGAAATTAAGTCTAAGGGGCGCGTTCAGTTAAATTTTCATAAAAATGTGGTAGTCATAGGGCGCCTCCAGTCATTTTTATATCGAGATTTTTCATGGTTTTTCAAGTCATAAGGGCGCCTCCAGTCAATTATTATAATAAAATTAATATGATTTTTTTAAAGTCGTAGGGGCGCCTCCATTCAATATTTCATTTCGAGAATTTGCATGATTTTTTAAGACGTAGGGCGCCTCCAGTCAAATTTTTATATTGCATATTCGTATTGAAAATAATTAAGTCTAAGGGCGCGTCTAGTTAAATTTTCATAAAAATGTGGTAGTCATAGGGGCGCCTCCAGTCAATTTTTAAATCAAGAATTTTCATGTTTTTCAAGTCATAAGGGAGCCTCCAGTCAATTTTTATAAAAAAATTAATATGATTTGTTTTAAGTCGTAGGGGCGCCTCCATTCAATATTTCATTTCGAGAATTTGCATGATTTTTTTAAGACGTAGAGGCGCCTCCAGTCATATTTTTATATTGCATATTCGTATTGAAAATAATTCAGTCTAAGGGACGCGTCCAATTAAATTTTCATAATTTTCATGAAAGGTTTTAGTCATAGGGGCGCCTGCAGTCAAATTTTTCATATCGATAATTTGCAAGATTTTTTTAAGTCATAAGGGTGCCTCCAGTCAAATTTTCATAACAAAATTTGTATGATTTTTTAAAGTCGTATGGGCGCCTATATTTAATTTTTCATATCGAGAATTTGCATGATTTTTTTAAGTCGTAAGGGCGCTTCCAGTCAATTTTTATATTGCATATTCGTATTGAAAAAAATAAGTCTTAGGGTCGCCTCCAGTTAAATTTTCATAATTTTCATAAAAATGTTTTAGTCATAGGGGCGCCTTCAGTCAAATTTTTTACATATCGAGAATTTGCATGATTTTTTTAAGTAATAAGGGCGCCTCCAGTCAAATTTTCATAACAAAATTTGTATGATTTTTTTACAGTCGTAGGGGCGCCTACAGTCAAATTTTTATATTGCATATTCGTATTGAAAGGGGCGCGTTCAGTTAAATTTTCATAAAAATGTGGTAGTCATAGGGGCGCCTCCAGTCAATTTTTTTATATCGAGAATTTTCATGGTTTTTTCAAGTCATAAGGGCGCCTCCAGTCAATTATAATAAAATTAATATGATTTTTTTAAAGTCGTAGGGCGCCTCCATTCAATATTTCATTTCGAGAATTTGCATGATTTTTTAAGACGTAGGGCGCCTCCAGTCAAATTTTTATATTGCATATTCGTATTGAAAATAATTAAGTCTAAGGCGCGTCTAGTTAAATTTTCATAAAAATGTGGTAGTCATAGGGCGCCTCCAGTCAATTTTTAAATCAAGAATATCATGTTTTTCAAGTCATAAGGAGCCTCCAGTCAATTTTTATAAAAAATTAATATGATTTGTTTTAAGTCGTAGGGGCGCCTCCATTCAATATTTCATTTCGAGAATTTGCATGATTTTTTTAAGACGTAGAGGCGCCTCCAGTCAAATTTTTATATTGCATATTCGTATTGAAAAAAAAAATAAGTCTTAGGGGCGCCTCCAGTTAAATTATCATAATTTTCATAAAAATGTTTTAGTCATAGGGGCGCCTCCAGTCAAATTTTTCATATCGATTTGAAAAAAAAATCTCTTTGGCATTTTAGCAACATAGCTAAAAAAATATCGGCCCTTCGGGCCGAGGGGCGCATGGGGTGTAACTATCTTAATTTGCCAGGGGGGGGGGTTAAACCCCTAAACCCCCCCCCCTTGTACACGGCCCTGCTGGGGTGAACTTGACTTGTTCGTGTTTTTACGAACATGGGTAGATTTTTCCAAGATGCAACTTTCTGCCCGGGATATTACAGGTGAATTAGTTGACACATGAATAAATTAATGTTCATTTAAACTTTTAGTAATAAAAAGTTTAATAAAAAAATATCAGTTTTTTTTTGCGTGAACCAATTCTTCCTTACTTCTTCTGACATAGGGAATGCATGGACTAATGCAGCAGATTTAATCAGCTTCAAACACCACCAAAAATCGGGCTGCAAATCAGTCTTGATTATTGAGATACCCGGAAATTTCAACCGTTTCCCGTTCTCACAGCAAAGGTTCTACAATCCATGATGTTGATGATGTTTTTTTTTGGCACGTCGAAAATTTCACACGGGAATTTTCACAGTCCGAAAAATTGGTCAACAAACTTTTGAATCTGTTGGTGAAAATATTCACTTAATAATTATTTTCTTAATAATTAGTTTCAAATTTAAAAACTAATTTATTCAAAAGCTTTCAACTTTTAATATTTTTTATGGACAGATGGTCATGATTCAATTCAACCATTTTAAAATGTATACTATGATTTTGCACTATGCAAGACTTAACCATCCAGCAGATGTAATCACTGGTTGTCGTTGGGGATCATAATCTCATCGCCTACTTTGGTAGGGTGGCCCAAAAAGTTAAGTAGCGTAGGTCAGACAAATTAAGATATTTTTGAGGTTGTTTATAAATGTAAACAAATTCAGAGCCTTGAAAAATTCATTAATTGGTAAGCAAAACATTAAATATTCTAAATAATGTTAAACTTAATTAGGAACCACCCAACCTCTACCAAATTCACACACAAATCACATACATAATTGACCTTTTCATTGGCATCGTGCTGGTGAGTTTATTCACGGGGCGGCGTTCACACGAGTATATTTAGATGTTGTTTAGCATCGTCATCCATACACCGTAGTCGAACGAATCGACGAGCAAGAATCTAAACAAATGCATTCGTGGTGGAAATTCGTCGATTTTCTCGTTGAACTGTGACTTGGCCCGATGAACTTCCGAGGGGGGTGAAGAGGTGAGTTTCGGACGGAATTTGGGCCACTGCCATCGCACAATGCCAAGTGCACTGTGTCAGTTGGGATTTGGCCAACGAGCTCGGTGGATCGGTGAGTCATTATGAAAATTGTCAGCTGTTTCGTCGATTTCGTGTGTGTCTGTCTCGCGTGTGATGAATTGTGGTGGCGACGATGGACACGCGGAAATTTTTGGCAGACTTTATTGTACTTTTGGTTTAGTGGCGGATAGATTGATGATTGAAGATTTATGATGGATTGTTACGGGTAGTTAATTATAAATGACTTAATTTGATTACGTTAAAGTTAATAAGATGGTCCAAATCGCATCCAAAAAATAGTAACTCTCTATCGCCCAAACCACAATTGGTCCACGTCCGTTACCATGAAGACCCGTCACTGTTCAGAACGGTTGACCAATATCCAGCCCGATGATGCGTGTCAGAAGCTCACAAGTCGGTCGACAATGACTTTGAACTACTTCTACTGCACAGTTTACGTGCGACCGGTATGCGGTTACGAAATAAAGGTTTTCGCTGGGAAGGGATGCAACAAACCAAGAAAAAACCGATGATGTAGACACGTGTACCGGACAGCTTGATCGATGGGATGTCAACTCGGAAGTCGGTGGTGGAATGGTTGGATTGAGTTTATAGAACCGGCTGTAATCGCGGTACACTTGGTAGGAAAAATGAGGTTTGAACGATTTTTTACGGAAACATGTTTGAATCAGATTAAAATGTTATGAAATTGTAGATCTTTGAAACAAAAATTCAATAAAAAAAAAATCATATTTTGTAACTCAATGTTCACATATCGGTTTGACAAGTTACACGATGCGGAGTCTCCAGCTAATCGATAACACATGTTACCGTAATCGCCCCGTCAAGTAGCACTTCAGCTGTCACGTCACTGTGCGTTGATGGTTGTTTGCAGGGTTTTGGCATCATCAGTGAACCATCTGGAGACTTAGGAAGAGACCTTTGAGACCTGTCTCAGAGTAGGGATAATACAACCTGGCTTTTGAACACTTGATAAATGTACAAAAATTAAATATTTTTGGACTTATCTATTTTCAAAAGGATTGTTCAGGGTTGACCTGTTATTCCAGAATGTCCACCGGAATTACGCCTTTCAAAAGATGGAAAGAACACTTCCTACAGCCTGGGAGATCAGTGATGGCCACTCCCCAGGGTGCGTAGTTAACGTTTATTTATCTATGAAGTCGGTACTCTTGCGTTGTGTGTACTTGCTAGGGTAAAGCCTGCTAGAGCTGGCCAGACAAGTAAACCGTCAGTTGACGGGAATCACTCAGCCGACAATCGGTCTAAATGTAAACTGACCAACTGCCGGGCCAGGCCTCACTGCAAACGGTAATGAATTTTCCATTATCCGCGGTGCTGTGTGCGGAAAATGGCCGTTATTATTATTGCACAAGAGGTTATTTTTAACCCCCGGCGAGGGTGGATGGTCATAATCGACATCACAACGGAACGCAGTGTTTACATTCGCACAGGACAAGCTGAGAGGGTTGCGCTTAATTTGCGAGAGTAATTTACTTGAAGTTGATACGAATTGGAATACTGACTGTTTTCTGTAGAAAATAATTGAAATATGCCCTCTCGTTTTAAGCTGCCTGACTCAAGTATTTTTGAATACACATGGGCAGTGTTATTTGGGATTCCTCATTTGTTCTTTTAAGTCTGGAGTCATCAAAACAGATCTGGAGCAACACGAGAAAAAGGGCGGATAAGCATTTTGACAGTTTGAACTATTCTGCTGATTCTCGAGCATCAGGAAACTTTTTCACAAAACTCGAAGTCTAAAACAATAGCTGTCCTCCCCAGCTACCTCTCAACACTTCGGGGTTTGCTAAATAGTTACTCTCGTTGTCTTGGAGTTTGCAAAATATTTGCAGCTGTCAAAATCAGGAAGGTGCTCTGCCCACCATTGAAAAAACGGCTAATATCCACTTTTGGCAAAAACGAGATATCAGCACCAGGCGGTAGAGGATGTTCCAACACATCTTCTGGAACTTGAATTTCACTGAAATAGTGTTTAGACTCGGCTGCCGATGCGAAAAACTAAACGGTAATATGCCACTCTTATGGGAAATTGCCTTGACGGAGATTTTGTGACAAACACTTAAACACGTTATTCTCGGAATACTTGATTTGGCATAATAGCCGAATTTCCATTTATGGGCAGTGCTGTGTCCTATCCCTCGCCTAGACCAGACCAAAATCCATGATAAAGCTGCAGACCAAATCTGTCAGACCAAGACTGTCAGACATAAGAGCATAAAGTAAACAATCTTGGTCTTCGACGTAGGTGCACACAAATCAAGAAAAGAAAATTTGAAAAAGAATTTTATTCTTCTAATTTAATAACTGGATTTGGGCTGTAAAATTGAATGTACGCCAGAAAATGATTGAAAAGTGCGGCGTCCTGTACACAGACAATTGAATGAGCAATTTATAGCCTAATTCCACCACTTTAATTTTCGATTGCGTTTTGGATTTACACCTGAATAATCTTGAAATTATTTATGCGGATTTGTGATTCTTCTCGTTCCATCATTCCCTTGGTCAAAATGCGTATGCGCCATTTTCAAATATTGCTCCAGAGATTTTCAAAACATAACAAAAATTGGCAAACGTAGGTACCTATAACTGGGCAACTACTACCCAAACTAATCAATAAAAAAAATATATATTTTATTGCTATTCACTTTTACAGATCATTATTCAGCTTCAAAACAACAAGTTTCAAGCTGAAAAAATGTGGGCTTTATTGAAAATTCAGCCAAATTGTAAAAGGAAAAACACTTTCTATTTCTTTTTTGAAATTACTTGATTTTACTTTTGAGTCACAACATAAAAAATACTCATCGCGTGTATACTTAACGGTAAAAGAATCCTTTACTTCACTCTTTGAAAAATTCACAGTGAGCATAATTGGGTGAAAAACGGTTTGACTCTGATTTTGACTCCGATGATCTCTGCCTTTCAAAAGTATCATTTTTATTATTTAAAAATCCCGAGGAATCGATTGGTGACAAACGGAGGGTAATCATTATTTCACAACATTTACTTGTTTTATGTGTTTTTTTTTTTCTCAAATATCTTTCTTAAACTAGCCTAGTTGGCCGCACTTCTATAGTTTCTAATTTTTTTTTGTAAAAAAAAACATGAGAAATTGATCGATAGGTCATCGCTGAAATTTTGAAGTTATCGCAGTTTTAGTAAAAAAATCGATTTTTTCCCGTTTTCGTCATTTTCCCATTTTTGCGCCTAGTTTTTATTTTCAAAAAATCGTATCTCAGAGTATTGAAAACAAAACTTCACCATTTTTGGATATGTTATGTAAAATTTTCCGAGGAATCTGATAAAAATATTTTCACCTTCAAAACAGCATTTTAAGTTTTCATACGACCTTTTCAAATGTTAAGCTAGATTTTTGGAACTTCTTACTATTTTTCACAAATAGAAAAACTAATCACCTTTCTTTTGCGCCTAAGACAATTAAAATCGAATGGCGTGGAGATATGATTTTTTTAAAAAAAGTGGTTCTTGCGGAAATCCACGAAAATGGCAATTTTTCGGACCACCCTAACACGGTGTAGGTCACCCCGATGGCCAAACAAAAAAATACGGGTCTAATTATTTCGACCTAGGAACTTTCAGAAAAATTTTGAGCCCGATCGGAGAACTTTTTTTTCGAATCATGCTGTTTTCGTGGGCCACGTGATTGTAAAATTTTCATCATAACAGTTTTTTTTTCTTATTTGGAGGTTCAGAATACAGCTAAATAGTATCAGGATCACTATAAATGATAATTCTATAGTTCAAACAGTAATAAAAAGTAATTTTTATAGGCGATGCTAGTCCACGTGGTAGCTGTTTGGCATGTGGCGTCGCGGTGTTCATCAAGCTTTCATAGCATGCTAAGGAAAATTTAATGCTTTTCTGGGGAAAACCGTTGGTTCCGAAAACGAGTTCCGAGCTCGATGGGGGTTAAACGAATGGACCTGGACTCTTAGAGAAAGTTGTTCTCCAAAAGATTCCGCTCATTTCTGGAAGTTTCTTCATGTTTTCCCCAGGTCTGTAGGAGCGAATGAACGAAAATTCAAAATTTTCCATAGTAATTTCGATGTAAACTTGAACCGGCTTGAGACAAGCCAGTTTTCAACCAAATGAGCTGATATTTGGCGTGAGAGTCCCTATGGGTATGCCCTACAAGGGGAACCACGAACCACACCAGAACTTGATCTTAGAACTTTTCAAAATCCGTACCCACCCTAATATATATAAATATATATTTTTATAGCTTGAATTTTCGTAATTATCCACAGTTTAAACAGATTAAGTATGGCCCTTTCGTCATAGAGAGTGACATCCATCGATTATTCATGTTTATTTACATAAAATAAGATACTTTAAAAGTGCAGCAAACTAAGGCAGTTCCAGATAATTGAGAAAAATCAAATAAAGGGTAAATATTGTGGAATGAAATACTTCCCGTCGTTTGCCATGAATGAGACGATCATCAAACAAAACCTCGTGATTTTTTAAATTAAAAATGACACTTTTTAAAGGCAGAAAACGACGGCGTCACATCCAGACAGATCGATTCGTTCACCAAATTTTACCCACATTTCATTGCAAAAGTGTTTCATTTGAAAAATAAAAACAAAAATAGTTAAATGAAAAAAAAAAATAATTAAAAGACGCAACTATTGGTACCGAAACATGTATTGGTCATCGCTTTAATTTCAAATTTATCGCAGTTTTAGTGAAAAAAGTTGTTTTTTTCACGTTTCGTAATTTTCCAATCTTTGGCGTGGCGCGTCGAAAAACCCAGTTTTTAGTTTCAAAAAATCGTTTCTCAGAATATTCAAAACATAACTTTGCCATTTTTTGATATATTCTGTAAAATTTTCCGAGGAATCCGTCAAAAATATTTTCAGACATAAGCTTTTTTATCCAGAGACCTTAAAAACAGCATTTAAAGTTTTCATTCGACATTTTTAAATGATAGGCTAAGTATTTGAAACTATTTTTCCCTAAAAGTCTCTCTAAAGGTAAGAACAAGATTGTCCGTCAGACCTGGACGCAAACGCAAAATTTTGCGCCTGTCATCATAGACTGCCAGTCATCGACCATTGAACAAAGCGACCCCTGTAGATTGTTCGACTGACAGTTGTTGGAAAAATCGAACTGGCTTAGCGTTATGCGTTCACCACTGCGTCGAACGGACAATCTTGTTCTTACCTTAATATCCTTTCATTTGCGTCCAAGACAGCTAAAATTGGTTGAAATGGCGCGGACACGGAGAAAAAAGAGTTCCCAAAATCGTGAACAAGCGTTCATGTAAATTGGAACCTCGAACAAAGTGTTCAAATCCCATGGTACGATTTTGAAAATCGTACCATGAAATTTGAACACTTTGTTCGAGGTTCCCAATTTTCGTGAACGCTTGTTCACGATTTTGGGAACTCTTTTTTCTCCGTGGAGTAATGAATTTTTGAAAAAGTGGTTTTTGCGAAAATCGACGAAAGTGGCAATTTTTTGGACCACCCTAACCCGGCGTTGGTCACCCTAATGGCCAAACAGAAAAATACGAGTCAAATTATTTCGGCCAAGGAACCCCTAGAAAATTCTGAGCCCGATAGGAGAACTTTTTTTTCGAATCATGCTGTTTGCTTGGGGAATTGCTGTATGGTTCTATTGTTTTTAATAAAATCCGCATGGATATAAGATAACAGTAAATGAGCATGTGCAATTTCGCAAAAAAAAAAAACAAAAGGAAATGATTTTTTCATAAAAAAATATTATTATTTTTTCCATAAAAAAATTACAGTTTAAGGCGAGAAACCATAGAAATGCCACTTGAGCTTTTAATTTTTTTGTTAGAATTATTTACTAGTTTTTACTGGTATTACAAGATAAATTGAAACTTGGAGCATTAGTTAAGCGATATTATACGAACCGTTTGCTTGACTCTATCATTCATAGTTTTGTTAATATTTATCATCAAACTTTACAAATCGATTTCCTCTAAGAGTACTTATAAAAAAAATGCAAAACTATCATTGTAATCTTGGCTTACGGTAGAAATGATTAAGTGTTCAAATGAATGAGCAAAAATTTGTTTTGTTCCAGGAAACATACAAACAATAATAAATACAATAATTCACCCAGTTCTCCACCCTCGAGACTGTTGCTTCCAAGTGCTCTTTGCCCTTGTGGAAATTCAATACCTCATTGAAATTCAAGGTCCCCGATGGGCACCAAAAACGAAAAATACACCGTTGCCGGTGTACGGAAGGCATTACCAACCAACCAAAGTCCCAAAAGCCCCATCTATCCATCCATTTCGGTGTACTCCGCCATCACCAACAAATGAGCCTTTAATAGGGTTGGTTGTTCCAAAAAATACGGGATTGACACGGGCGAAGAAAAGTGAAGGCGGAAGGCCAACTGTTGATTGTTGAATTATTGCTTCCCGACACGTCTCGTTGCAAATCAAACAACACCACTTCCGACCACCCCCCGAATTGAAGGGGGTTGGGTGAATTTTCATGGGCGAGCTTTTTTTCTTTGGTTCGTAACAAAAAGCTCGCGAAGCGAAAGCGCACACCCCCACACAAAAGTGGCGATTGATAAATGGATGTCGAGTTTTATTGTTGAGTAGTTTTCTCGGTATTTTTGGGTGTGCTGAAATCCAACTTGGTAGAGTGACTCATCCGCCGCGATGCTACTGCATTCACACGCAAACTGTCCGGAGAACTGTGTCACTCAATTAATCATTCAATTTAAGTTATAGTGGAGCAATCGGACGGGACAGATCGCGCAAATAAATTAAATCATTAGGAGGGTTGGAGGGTTTCGTTTTGTGAGTGGACACACCGACTGTGACGACGACAACCAGCAAGGGAAAAGAAGTTGTTGAATTGCGTATCAGCGGTTCAAATGAAAAATTTAATTGTACACAAGTGAAATAGACGTTTATTAGATGAGTTCTGATATAGAGCTTGAAACCAGGATTGGACAGAGAGAATCATCAGTTGATATTTGAAAATGAGTGAAATGCATTTCATAACATATGGCAGTTTTGATTGATAGCCTTTTAATTTTACATTTGTATTTTTTACCTGTTTAAAAATTTGGCTAATCCGATATATAACTTGAAATGGCGAAACTAAGCCGCAAACTTTTATTCAAAAAAGTAGAATTGCACAAAAGAATCAAACCTATTCTTAATTTATTATAATTTTCATAATTTTCAAAAAAACTCGATTTAATCCCACCAAGGGTGAGATAGAGTCTTTCTTACTAAAGAATATAACTTCTTTCAATTCATAACATCGACTTTGTTTATTTATAACGTCAGCACAAAAGAAAGTGACATCTAATCTTATCTAATCTAATCTAACCCTAGCGCAGCCAGTCTTTCGAGGGCATCCTGGAAAATGCCTTAGGTTGATTAACGCCTAGCAACCTCTTGTCATTATTAACAATTGCAGTGCTCAATGCAATAAATTGCTTTGAAACATCACAAACGTTAAAGCGGCCAGGCCAACTGCGTAAAGTTTACCGCAAAGATGATTCTTTGAATTGGATTGAGTTTGAACACGAATGTTCAAACAACAACACATTTCCGAATTGACAGGGGAGGAAGAAACGTGGGATCCCCCGCTCACGTTCCTGTTTGTAGGAGCAATAAATCGTTGGGAGCCACCAGCTAAGAAGTTTTGGTGCTCCGGGACCCTCGAGGATGGGACACTGTATTTCCACAAATGCCCTGGACACTATTTGCCGTGGTTATAGCGCAACAACTCGCTCAACAGCACAAAAGAAAGTGACATGATACAGAAAATCTTATGATGAAAGCAAGGTATTATTAATTATGTGTTTTCCAAAAGAAATTGAAAAAGCAATTTTCACCAAAAGAATATTTTTAATCGTACAAATTCTTAATCAAACAAGCGTTTATGACAAACTTCCCATGCGCCAGTGACGACGCACACCGCGGTTTTAGTGTTCTAGTATTGGTACGAGCCCATAAACCGAACAAAGCAGGCGCAAAGCAAAACCGAGGTACAAGTGAACCGCGTATGCTGCACGGTGCAGGGAAGCTTGCCATTCAGCATCTACGAAAGTGAGAGAGTCAGAGATAGCTATTTTTACAACCGCACCACTACACACTCAATCGCGATACCTTAGTTAGATAGCCATTTGCGTCGCGAGCATTGAAAACTTTGAAAATGATATAAACGACGAAAAGCTTAGAAAGCTCCTAATGGAATCCAATGAACTCTGTTAAATAAACTTACGAAATTACTAAAAAATGAAGCCTCCTTTTAGGCGATTTTATGAGCACACGGGAAACAAATTGATTAAAGCCGAATGAATGTCCTATGTCACAAAAGTTTTTGCATAAACATTGGACAGCTATGCAAAAACGGACAGAGCAATCGGTAGACAAGCTACTACAAACAAGTATATCTCGAGCCACAAAATATATGCGCCAGCATTCGAAGCTCAACTTGACAACTTGTCGACTTGGCGACGAAGTGTGTTTTTTTAGATTTTTTTCCGATTAAAATCCATGCTGAATTGTCATATTTATGAACATGAAAATGTCCAAATGTCCAGCCATAAAGTAAAATCTATACCTTTCTTTATTAAAAAATGCAAAAAGGTATCATAAATTGCTTTTATAATAGATGAACTGCAAAAAAAATATGTACATTGTATTATAAAATACATCCCAAATTTTCCCAATACTTTTGATGGTGGAGAAATAAACTTAATAAAAATTTGAATTAGTCCAATAGTAATTACACGATAATGCATGATCATTGCGATATATCATAAATGATATCAACATATCGCAAAAGTACTTGCAATTCAATTTTCTATCTTTGAATGGGTTTTGCCTTCCTCAGCTTACTGAGAAAAGGCTATAAAATCACTCGAAAAAAGAACTTCTCAATTAGACCTCCTTGAACAACTTTCATGTATACCTATCGACTCAGAATAAAATTCTGAGCAGATGTCTGTGTGTCTGGTGGGATCCAGCAAATGTCTGTGTGTGTGGTGGGATGTTGATCAAAAAATTGTCACTTGATTATCATGACACTGGCTGAACCGATTTTGACCATTTTGACCTTATTCGATAAAATTTAATTTTGTGTGAAATTTAGATTTTTTGCCTTCCTCACTGAGGTAAGGCTATAATCCTGCTCTAAAAATGAACTTTTTATTAAAAGCTCGAAGACCCACCTTCATATATACATATCGACTCAGAATCGAAAACTGAACAAATGTCTGTGTGTGTGTATGTGTGTGTGTGTGTATGTATGTATGTGTTCAAAAATCTTGCCAAGTTTTCTCAGCACTGGCTGAACCGATTTTGATCGAACCAGTTGCATTCGACTTGGTTAAGGGTCCCATACATCGCTATTGAATTGTTTGAAGTTTCGATAAGTAGTTCAAAAGTTATGTATAAAAATGTGTTTTCACATATATCCGGATCTCAATTATATGCATGTAAACGATGTCCGGATCCATCATCCAACCCATCGTTGGTTAGGTAATCAAAAGACCTTTCCAACAAGTCCACAACATCGAAGATCTGGCAACCCTGTCTCGAGTTATGACCACTTAAGTGATATTTATGTACTTTTTTGAAGCCGGATCATACTTAAATGTATGTAAACGATGTCCGGACCCACCATCCGACCCATCATTGGTTAGGTAATCGAGAGACCTTTCCAACGAGTCCACATAATTGAAGGTCTGGCATCCCTGTCTTGAGTTATGACCACTTAAGTGATATTTATGTACTTTTTTGAAGCCGGATCTCACTTAAATGTATGTAAACGATGTCCGGAACCATCATCCGACCCATCGTTGGTTAGGTAATCGAGAGACCTTTCCAACGAGTCCACAACATCGAAGATCTGGCAACCCTGTCTCGAGTTATGACCACTTAAGTGATATTTATGTACTTTTTTGAAGCCGGATCATACTTAAATGTATGTAAACGATGTCCGGAACCATCATCCGACCCATCGTTGGTTAGGTAATCGAGAGACCTTTCCAACGAGTCCACAACATCGAAGATCTGGCAACCCTGTCTCGAGTTATGACCACTTAAGTGATATTTATGTACTTTTTTGAAGCCGGATCTCACTTAATGCATGTAAGCGATGTCCGGATCCATCATCCGACCCATCGTTGGTAAGGTAATTGAGAGACCTTTCCAATGAGTCCACATAATTGAAAATCTGGCAACCCTGTCTCGAGTTATGACCACTTAAGTGATATTTATGTACTTTTTTGAAGCCGGATCTTACTTAAATGTATGCAAACGATGTCCGGATCCATCATCCGACCCATCGTTGGTTAGGTAATCAAGAGACCTTTTCAACGAGTCCACAACATCGAAGATCTGGCAACCCTGTCTCGAGTTATGACCACTTAATAAAAAAAATAGCTGAAATATGTGTCCAAACCACTCATATTACCCATTGCTGGTAAAAAGTGAGGAAGGCATCAACCACATAGGTGGATTAAGTTAGTTTTTTAAATTACTTTTTTTCAAAAAAATCATAACTCACCGCCAGATTTTTTGACCATACTTCTCTATGACTCAAAAATTGCGGATTTTTGTTCCCTAAAACAATCAAAAAATCTCAAAAATAAAAATATGCGTATTTTGGGAAAATGAGTTATTGTGAAAAAAAGTTAATAAAAATTCGAGATTTTTTTCCGTGTACCTATTTTTTCTCAATATTCCTTAACAATACTTACAACTTTACCGAAGACAACAAATTGATCAAAAAATTCACTCAAAAGTTACAGCTAGTGAAGGCCCGCACAAAGTTTGAGCCAAATCAAAAAATACAAAAAAATAAAAAATGGCCGAAATCAGCTGATTTTGAAGAGAACTGCTCACATGTTAAGCTGTTCCATGTAATTTTATTAGTGTTTCATGAACCGTTCCTTTATAAAATTGTACAATACACTATAAATAAAAATTAGCGGATAATTAGGGAAAAACAAAAAAGGGATAACAAAAAACCACTGACTCTCAATCTATCTGGATAACAGTATTTTGATAAATCTTGGTTTAGATTGTAAAGTTAAGCTTAAGTATTACCCTTAAACTACTTTTAAGTGATTAAGGAAGACAAAAGGAAGACATTCACACCGTATTTGCAGACTGAATACTAATATTAAACGGGACAAATATTACAATTATGAAATTCAAGATGGCGGCCAAGAAAGCGGTGTTAAAAATTAAAAAAAAAGTATTTGGGTAATTCTCTACCAACTCACACGAAATCGGGATCCCTCTTCGATTTGCGTGAAACTTTGTCCTAAGGAGTATCTTTTGTCCCTGACCACGAATCCGAGGTCCGTTTTTTGATATCTCGTGACGGAGGGGCGGTACGACCCCTTCCATTTTTGAACATGCGAAAAAAGAGGTGTTTTTCAATAATTTGCAGCCTGAAACGGTGATGAGATAGAAATTTGGTGTCAAAGGGACTTTTATGTAAAATTAGACGCCCGATTTGATGCCGTACTCAGAATTCCGAAAACGTATTTTTCATCGAAAAACACTAAAAAGTTTTAAAGTTCTCATTTTCGTTACTCGACTGTTAAAATTTTGGAACATGTTATTTTATGGGAAATTTAATGTACTTTTCGTACAGAAGGGTCATTTTTCATTTAGAACAAAGTTTTTCATTTTAAAATTTCGTGTTTTTTCTAACTTTGCAGGGTTATTTTTTAGAGTGTAACAATGTTCTACAAAGTTGTAGAGCAGACAATTACAAAAATTTTGATATATAGACATAAGGGGTTTGCTTATAAACATCACGAGTTATCGCGATTTTACGAAAAAAAGTTTTGAAAAAGTTACTTTTTGCGTTTTTCTTCGTTTCGTCGTCCGTGTCTGTCGCGGGTGACTATGAACGGCCATGATCGATGACGACCAACTTTTTCAAAACTTTTTTTTAGTAAAATCGCGATAACTCCTGATGTTTATAAGCAAACCCCTTATGTCTATATATCAATTTTTTTAAATTGTCTGCTCTACAACTTTGTAGAACATTGTTACACTCTAAAAAATTACTCTGCAAAGTTGGAAAAAACTCGAAATTTTAAAATGAAAAATTTTGTTCTAAATGAAAAAATGACCCTTCTGGGTCAATGTAGATTCGAAAAGAACATTAAATTTCCCATAAAATAACATGTTCCAAAATTTTTTACAGTCGAGTAACGGAAAATGGGAGAATTTTTAATACTTTTTTAGTGTTTTTTTCTATGAAAAATACGTTTTTTCAGAATTCTGAGTACGCCATCAAATCGGGCGTCTAATTTTACATAAAAGTCCCTTTGACACCAAATTTCTATCTCATCACCGTTTCAGGCTGCAAATTATTGAAAAACACCTCTTTTTTCGCATGTTCAAAAATGGAAGGGGTCGTACCGCCCTCCGTCACGAGATATCAAAAAACGGACCTCGGATTCATGATCAGGGACAAAAGTTACCCCATAGGACAAAGTTTCACGCAAATCGAAGAGAGGTCGGGGCAACTGCTGTGTGAGTTGGCGGAGAATTACCCATTTTAAAAATGCATTTTGAGATTTATTAGGTTATCAAGCATTCAAATTTGACTCAAATGGGGTCACAGATCTTGCATTTAATGTTAAATGTAAGAAAATAGAAAATACGAGAAAAACGATGTATTTGTTCATGATTTGATTATCCGAAATCCCATACAAACCATCGGATAATTGACCTTTGGTTAATCGAAACTTCAGATAATTGAGTCTGGACTGTATTCATGTTTTCTAAATTAAAAGAATATTTAGAGCATAGAAAATCTCATGCAATGCATCACATCGCAAGCTTCAATAGAAATTGATGTTTCCGAGAATACCATATCCTGGATTAAACCCGAACAAACCGGCCCGTATTGGATTTCCCAAGCCACTCACTGGCCAACCTCAAACGACTCAATTCGCCGCCTGCCTGCAAGAGAATCTTCTATCTTCTATCAGCCAATCATATCTCACTGCCGCCGCTACCGACCAGAATGCGGGCTCCGCCTCCGGGCGGCATTCTCTGAGTTCTCGAAATAGTATTAAGATACCACTTCACCATTAAATAATATTAATTAAGCTCCCTCCCTTGTGTTCGATGGCGGCATCGCTGCGATTATCTGAGGCGCTTCAATTCACGATAATAAAATCGTATTAGCGAACGACCCGCGGCCGAGGCGTCTGTTGAATGTCAACAAAAGCTGGGATCGTTTCTTGGACTCGTCGGGGAACTCCAATATTTGCCGGCCCCACAATGTTCGTGACGATGAGGGTGGTTGGTTGAGTTTGAGTTGAATGGAATTGTGTACTTAAACTAATCGATGTTAAGTATTTAATTAGTATACGCAAGTTATAACAAACAATCCCTTTCGGGGTTCTCATCGTTACGTAAACAGTCCTAATTTACGGCAGTCTCTGTTGATTTGCTTTCCCAGTGACCTACAAATTACCATAATCATTTCTAATAATACTGCACCCCGTATTTTAGCGAATGCGTCCGGTTGAACGAAGTTGCTGAATGAATCTTACGGACACTGCACCTTGGAGCCTTTACGAGAAGCAGTAACACGGCTGCAATACCTTCCAGGACGCTTTAGATTGGTCCAAAAAAGTGGTTGTTTACCCAAAAAAAAAAGTTTTGTACAGAACAAAACTAGCTTTATTCTTATTTTACGAATTTCAATAAATAGCATCTTGATAAACTTCCAGGTATTATAAAAAAAATCCTGGATCACTCTATTCCAGCGGTATTCGTTTCTTGAAGTACTATCAACTTACAAAATGTTCGCACCCAAGCCAAAGTGGAATAAATTTCCCCCACCCCGAAGCAAATGGGTAATTATGATCCTCCTTACAAGAGAGTCCGATGCAGCCTGGAAAACACACCAAGAAACGGCGCCGGAACACGCAAGGAGCCACGTTAGCTCAATTCAAGTGTGGCAGTAAACAAAATTTCCGTCGGTCGTAAATCAAACTGCTCTAAAAGCCTTCCCCCGTCTCCCTCATTTAAGTAACACTTACCTTTCTCGTGGGCAGAGGACAGCAGCTTTCCGGTGACCGCGGCCTCCTCGTCCCGCGATCCCAGATCGGCGTCCGATTTGGTCACCTTGAACCGTTGCTCCGGCATCGTTGTTACTTTTTTCGGAAGTTTTTCTTCTTTTCTTACACTTGTATTACAACACTACTGGTTTTACGAATAAATGCACTGCACACACTTACGGGGAATGTGGCATAATCATGCCTTGCAAACACTCACAAACACACTTTAGTACACCGAATATTACACTTGCACTTGGAGAATGTTTTAATGGTTAGGGTTCAGCTGATCTGTAATAGAATAAAATAAAAAAAAGTTTATTAATATTTTAAACAAAAAGTATTCGTGCTTGCAATTTCATTAGGGCACCTAACTTTTTTAGACAAGAGTGTTTCCCTTTCACACCTTATGTAAACTGTCATTCGAGCGAAAGGGATACACAATTGTTTACAAAAGTTATGTGCCCTTTTGAAATGTTAGGCTCCATTTGTATAATACAGACGAAAATATCTGGTTTAAAATAATTTTCTAAATAATGTTTTAAGATTTGCTAATGAACTGTGATTTTATTTTTATGTGTTTTCTTCCGGAAACCTTTACCGAATTAACCATTATTAATAAAAATATCATGTAAAATAAATTTAAAAGTGCCTTCGTTTTTATTAAATTCAATCCTTTATGTATTAAATTGAGTTGGTTTTTCATATACTGAGCAATTCTCTCAGATTTCGGTCATGCGATTTTTTTTTGTATTTTTTAATCTGACTGATACTTTTTTGGTGCCTTCGGTATGCTCAAAGAAGCCATTTTGCATCATTAGTTTGTCCATATAATTTTCCATACAAATTTGGCAGCTGTCTATACAAAAATGATGTATGGAAATTCAAAAATCTGTATCTTTTCAAGGAATTTTTGATCGATTTGGTGTCTTCGGCAAAGTTGTAGGTATGGATAAGGACTACTGAAAAAAATGATACACGGTAAAAAAATTGGTGATTTTTAATTTAACTTTTTGTCACTTTAACTTGATTTGCAAAAAAAACCCAATTTTTATATTTTTGATATGTTTAAGAGGACATAAAATGCCATTTTTCAAAAGAAATTTTCAGGTTTTGCAATCTTGGACCGAGTTATGAATTTTTGAATCAATACTAATAAAATGTCGATTTTTATCAAATATTATTTCAATTTATGGCCCTCGACTCTGTTCCAACACATAAAAAAATATAAAATTTAAATTACAAGCCATGTTTTTTTCTAATTTGAATAAAAAAGTGTTTTAAAATGCATTCTACACCTGCCCAGATGATTTGCAATCTATAGTTTTCAAAATAGCAAAGAATTGGCAAAATATTTTTTTCGGTCGAAAAAAAATTTTTTTTTGAAATACTGTATACCGGAATATCACAAAAAATTAAATATTGTTGATCTATCATATATATGCTGAATGTGATTTTGAACGCAGACTTCTTTTTGCCTTCCTCACTGAGGTAAGGCTATAATCCTGCTCTAAAAATGAACTTTTCACAGAAAGCTCGTAGACCCACCTTCATGTATACCTATCAACTCAGAATCGAACTCTGAATCGAAACTGAACAAATGTCTGTGTGTGTGTATGTGACCAAAATTCTCACTGAGTTTTCTCAGCACTGGCTGAGCCGATTTTGGTCAAACCAATTGCATTTGATTTGGTTTAAGGTCCCATACGTACCTATTAATTTTTATAAAGTTTCGGTATGTAGTACAAAAGTTATGTATAAAAATGTGATTTGGTATTCATCCGGATGTTGGATAAGTGACCGGAAATCGATTCTAATATCGTCATGTTATACATCGTTGGTTGGGCAATCGCAAGACCTTTCCAACAAGTCCAAATTATTGAAGATCTGGCAACCCTGTCTTGAGTTATGACCACTTTAGTGATATTTATGTACTTTTTTGAGACTGGATCTCACTTATATGTATTAAAACTTTGTCCGGATCCATAATCCAACCCACCGTTGGTTAGATAATCAAAAGACTTTTCCAACGAGTCCAAAACACCAAAGATCTGGCAACCCTGTCTTGAGTTATGACCTTATGTACTTTTTTTGGCGAATTTTAAGAAAAACTAAATGCAATTCGTATTCAAACCCAACGAATCGCCAAAAGTTGGTAAAGAGTGAGGAAGGCATCAACCACTTAGGTGGATTATATTAGTTTTTTATTAAAGTTTGAAGTTATTTAAATAAACTGCCCGCTGATTTTTTGGACCAATTTTGAAAAGAAAGGGGGGCGACATGTACCTCAACAAATATTTGAAACGGTCTCATTTTCTCAAAATATTGTTAGATTTTAGTTTTGTTTAAGGGGACTAAAACTTGGAACTTTGGACCCAGAGACTTTTGCTTTGGAAATTTGTCCAAATCTTTTTTAACTTCGGTTTTGAATTTAAAACTCATATTTCAATGAAAAAAATATTTGCATAATATTGATAAGGCTCACCTGGCTCAAAAAATTTAAAATTCTGTTTTTAACACTAAATAAACACTATTTTCGATATTTTTACAAGCGCGAATAAATGATCATTTTGAATATATTTTTTAAGTTCAGAAAATTTCCTAAATAATTGTCTAATAAACATTGAATATTAAACATCTATCTACATATTTTGATGATTTGTATAATTAGACAAATTTGAATACTAATATGTTGATTCTTTATACTGAAGATATGGCGTATGCACTAAAATTGCTGTTGTTTTTGTCCAACAACTTAATTGAATTATCTTGATTTAAGGATAGATTTACTCTGATACTTTAAACGTAGAAACCTCGTTTATTCACCCATGCCAAATATAAAATCACTCGACAAATTAAATTCATAATTTGACCTCCAAGACCCACCTTCACGTATACATATCGACTCAGAATCAAATTCTGAGCAAATGTATGTGTGTGTGGTGGGATGTTGAACAAAAAATTTGCACTGGATTATCTCGGCACTGGCTCAACCGATTTTGTCTGTTTTGGTCTCATTCGATCCGCCTTGGGGTCCCATATGTCGCTATTGGGATTTGTAATGATTAGTTAAGTATTGGTTAAGTACTTCAAAAGATATGCTAAAAACATTTTTAGAAAGGTATTGAAAAGACCATTCCAACGAGTTCAAAATATTGAAGATCTGACAACCCTATCAAAAGTTAATAGCACTTATTGTTATTTATGCACTTTTTGGAGGTCGGATCTCAGATTTTTTGAAGAAAACGTTGGATAGGTTATCAAAGGACCAAGAATACATTCTTACATTATGAAACCTAACTCAGACATAACGATTTGCTGTAACGTTTCAAACGTCACATAACATTGCCTTCAATTTGTAACTTTCTGACAAGATAAGAATGTTGGTGTTAATTTCTTGCAGGCATGACTAATCAGACCTCTAAGTTGATTAAAAATACTTAATCACAGTGATTTGTATAATCGTTCAAAATTCATAAACATGGTGTTTCTGGCATAAATTGTTAGTAATGAAAAGTGTTACATCAAAAGACTAAGTTTGTTTCACTTAACAAATTTTTAAAGATTATACCAAAGTTCGAATCAAAAGTGTTGATTCGTTATCAAAACAGTCTGCCCATCTCCAAGTCCCAAATGATCGCCTTATGTTATCCCAAAATCTCCCATAAAATAAATCTAAACCCACCCACCATCAAATTTATCCACAAATCTTTATCACCCTCCTACGCCTTAAGACAAGCTGACCGTCCGAAATCCGGCACAGAGTCCAAATCACCTCTAAATGAAAAATCAAAGATTATATTTTATCCACCCACAACCCCAGCAGGAAAACGCGATCAGTTAAAAATAATTGGATTTAATTTTGGTATTACGAGTGAGACTCTGTTTATGTCTCGCTGTAGCACGTTTCGTAATCTAATCAAATTTGGGTGGTGGTTAAACAACTGAGACCTTGACGAAAACTGATAGCTTGAAGTTGGAGTTTTTCTAAAAATGATGTCAAATGAGTAGTTTTATTTTTATGTTCGTTTATAACTTTAGTTTAATCAATTTAACATTTATTTTTTTTATATTCAAACATTCAATAATGATGCTAAACAACCTTTAAAGGACTTGAAGTTGAACAAAATTAAAATCATACCAAACCTGAATTAAATACCTTCAATTTTCACAATTCAAGCATATCTTCCGGAAATCACTACCGAGTAAACAAGCGAAACGAACCGCGAAATTTTACGCACTCCGACCGTGACCTAATCGTCCAAGCAACTGGCGTTAGTCAGCGTTCGCTCAAGAAACGAAACGAAATTTGGGACAACCGGCACGGCGATAGCAAGAATTCCACTATCTCACCTCTTAGCCGGTGTATATTTCGACAGCCAGATATTGACGCGAAGGGTGGAGGGATGTAATTTGAGCCTAATTTTTTAAATGTTCAACAAATTTGAAAAGGTAAAAATGTTTAAATTTGGAAGAAAATTCAAACCTAACATTTAAAATTTCAATCAATACTAGCAACAATTACCCTAGATTCCACGCTGTCGAGATAAGATTTGGGTCTTTTTCATCGTTCCATATAGAAGAGTTCTCTGAGCAACAAGTATCTAACCTATAAAAAATACCCTCCAAGCGGACCTAGTACTAAGAAAGAAAGAGAGAGCTTGGTGTAGTCATAATTTGAGCAAATCGTCACCATCGTGCTAACTTGTCGTACGTGCATTTTGGGCCAAATTGAGTTAAGAACGCCATTTTGTGCAGCTCACAATGCCTCACCTTTTGACCTTCACAGATCCCCAAAATTCGATTTCAATCCTGAGATATTCAACAAAAACCGAAAAAACTCCGTGCATTTTTGTCACTTTACATATGAAAGTAGTTTCAATCTTGTCGTGCAATCTTGTCACTCCATGAAAATTGATGTAAGTGCGACAAAAGGCCAAAGGGATTTCAGGCCAGGAAAGTCAGGATGCGTTTGTCGCACGTACAAGCTAGACTCCCGTAAACATTTGTTATTATAACTCGGGACTCCAGCAACCAACTTCAACCAAACTTTGGGACAATGCACAGTATGTTTAGCCAAACAAAACGTGTTTGTTATTGTTTACATTGCGTGCACTCGTTTTTGAATATTCAAGGTCAAACATTAAAACGCGTTTTTCTCGGAACGTCAAAATGGCGGGTGCGACATGATAGCACGACGACGTCGAAATACTCAAAGAAAACACTCTCCCTGGCAGGTCAGTAATTTTGGCACACGTCAGGTATGCCACCACGGTAATCGTTCTATAAGCATTTTTTTTCAAACTCTTTTGACGGAACGCGCGTTCCCATAGATCCAGTTAAGCTGGGTTATCGATGCACTGCAGTTTTTTTCCATTTGGGCACGGGTTGTTAATCCACACGAGCGTCGATAATCGTGACTTTGGGCAAGATAGTGTGACATTGGGAGTGGTAGGGTGGATTAAGGATTAGGAGCGGGACTGATTAATTTAGAAAGATTACCGTGACGAAATCGTGCAAAATATTGCATAATCACACATTAGAACACTTATTTGATAATTATTTTTTACTTTTTTCACGGGAGGAAATTATGTATCCCATCACTTCAATTTTTAATTTGTGCAGTGTACACAAAGTTAACTTATTGTAACTTGGTTATTCAAAAATGAAACTTTTGTTTTGAAAGAAAATAGACCCTTCGGGTATATTGCAGATTTGAAAAGTACGTTAAATTTCTCATAAAATGACATGTCCCAAAATTTATAAAGTTAGGGTAAGGGTAATTTTCTACCAACTCACATGAAATCGGGAAAAGTTGCCCCGACTCCCTAAGGGGTAACTTTTGTCCCTGATCACGAGTCCGAGGTCCGTTTCTTATATCTCGTGACGGGGGGGGGGGCGGTACGACTTAATTTGCAGCCTGGAACGGTAATTTGATAGAAATTTGGTGTAAAAAGGACTTTTATGTAATTCTCTACAGCTTTATAGAACATTGTTACACTTTAGAAAATAACGCTGCAAAGTTAGAAAAAAAGCGAAATTTTAAAATGAAATTTTTTGTTCTTAATAGAAAAAATTACCCTTAAGCAATTCGATATTCAGCAACTAATGGTCCGATTTTCAATGTTAATACATGAAACATTCGTAAAATTTTCCGATCTTTTCGAAAAAAATATTTTGAAAATTTTTAAATCAAGACTAGCATTTTAAATGGGCGTAATATTCAATATTTGGCCCTTTTAAAATGCTAGTCTTGATTTAAAAATATTTGAAAATTATTTTTTTCGAAAAGATCGAAAAATTTCACGTTTATTTCATGTGTTAACATTGAAAATCGGATCATTAATTGCTGAGATATGGTCACTAGAAAATGGTGGGTTGTTTTGATGAGACTTAGAAAACTTCAATTTTCGTGCTTCTTTTTCTTAAAGCGGCTCTAACTAAGCAACCCGAGGTCCAATCTTCAATGTCTCTTAGACAATTTTATAGCAAATTTTCTGAACTTCTAAAAAAAAAATATTTTTAGAAATGGTCACTCATGGTGACTATTTTTAAAAATTGAAAAACTGCAAATATTTCGCTAAAATCAAACTTTCGGTGGCTATATCTTGAAAACGGAGCCCTTTAACAAAAAATCTGAAGAGTACTTTTCGATTGCAATTCAATTTTGCATTAAAAAGTAATGTCAAACTTGTTTTTGCAAAAAACTTCGATTTTTTCCAAAAATTACTATTTTTTCAAAAAATCATAACTCGGCGGCAGATTTTTTGACCATGTTTCTCTATGGCTCAAAGTTGCGGATTTTTGTCCCCTAAAACATATCAAAAAATCTCTAAAATCAAAAAATACGTATTTTGGTAAATTGAGTTTTAGTGAAAAAAAAGTTGATTACAAAATCTGCAAAAAAAAATTCCGTGTACCTATTTTTTTTTCTCAAAAGTCCTCAACAATACCTACAACTTTGCCGAAGACACCAAATTGATCAGAAAATTCACTCAAAAGTTACAGCTGTTTGAATATTTACATACCATTTTTGTATGGACAGCTGCCAAAATTGTATGGAGACGTGTATGGGTGAACCAATGTGTGTGTGTGTGTGGCCCAATCCAATACCCGCTAACCGGTAGCGAAATTATGGGAAAGTATAATTTGTATCAGACTGTGTACATACCGAATGCTGATACAGCTTATCTCAGTCCCGGGTATTAGGTGGTGATAGCCCTCGCGCTGCTTCCAACGACCCATTTCAGAATGACAGAGCTCCTAGCGGCCCAATTCCGAGGTCGCTGGGCATTGTTCGGCCCTGCCTAAACATAGAAGCAAGCATCTGAAGGAATCTCGATCTATATTTAGACTTCCAATCCCTTCAGGCAAATCAGGGATCAGCGCGTATTTAATAATATGAGAAGAAGAGATAACATGTTTCAGCACTACGGATCAATTCACTGCTAGAGTGTAAACCTTCTGATGGCCGACTGCTTAGCGTCCCAGACCACCACCAATCCAAAGGTATGAGTTTGAATCCCACCTGATTCATTTCAGTTTTTATTATTATTATATTCAAATTCCTGATTCCAAATTTCAAAGGTACCGACCGGGATTTGATCCCTGAACCTTCTGCTTGGGAGACAGAAGCCGTAACCATTAAGCCACGGAGCCGGTTGACTTGTATGGGTGAACCAATGACACAAAATAGCATATTTGGTCATAGGGAAGGCCCCCACAAAGTTTGAGCCAAATCAAAAAATACAAATAAAATCCATTTCCGGTTTTGGTAGAGAATTGCTCAGTTACGTCTTAGGAAAAAAGGGGTCGGGGCAACTTTTCCCGATTTTGTTCGTGTTGGTAGAGAATTAACCAATTTAACTAACAATCCAACTCTTAATCGATTGAAGTAACGTCATGATTCGAGTTCCCAGACGCTTCGAAACCCGGACACTTCATCTTTTTTTTATCAATTATGTGCATATAAGGTCGCATAATTATTGTCTAAACTGTGTTATTTGATGAATTATAACATCAACTTTCATTTCAAATATGTTTGGACGCTGTGGCCAATGCTAAAACAATTAAATTAAATGAAATCATGTGATTACCAAAACTGTGAAACATTTCTGCTGAAATATTTCATAGGCGTCCGAAGGCGAAGCAGAAATTTTGGTTCTGATTTCCTTAAATTCTAGCATTTTTTTATACAAAATATTCGAAGAACAACAAGTCATTTTAATTTGGAAATTCTGAGGAAAAATTGTTAGAAAAGACATATTTTGCATGCATTCTCTTTAAATTGACTGTTTATACTACATCCTGATGATATTTATACATTTCTAACTTATGTCATGATTTTTTGCCAGCTATAACAAAAATAATATGCTTCTAAGTGTCCGGATTTCGAATCATGACGTTATTTCGTTTAAATCATAAAGCATGTTCAAAAATTGATAAAAAGACAAAATGTTTGACAAACTGAACTCTGAAGTCTTAAAAATTTAAATAAATCAAGAACCATCTCCACCAAATGCATTGTTTTCACGGACAATTTTCACTAATTAAATTTTAAATTCATCAAATTCCAATGCTTAAAAATAAAAATACATTTCAAATAATGAAAACTGAAAGTCATGAATGACCCTCATAAAAGTTTCCCAAGCATAAATATTGTGCTGCCATGATATCGTGATATCAGGGCATAACTGCACCAACCTATCTAATCAAATTTAAATATGCATAAGCTCTTTGAACTCCACTACACATCCGGTAAAAATAACTCGACAATTTTCACGTACATATACCAGCGATAATCATTAATCCAAATAAAAACATACACTATTAATAACCATTTCCTACAAATTTAACTTCCAGCACAGGATATAACTCTCGTGTTCAACCTGCTCTGCCAAGTAGGTCAAGGTGTCCTAAGGTCAAACCCCCACCTTTTGCTTCCAGGTTTTGCCGATGAAATGTGAGCTGCGCCGAGTGACAGAGACAAATTTAACTAGGGCGGCTTTTGAATAATCAATTCATAGCCAGTTGAAGGCTTCAGTCGCGACTGGGAGGCACCGTCTAATTAGAAGAAAAAAAAGAGGAAAACAATCACGAGTCACTGCGTTGTAATTATGAATTTTCCTTGGCGATAATTATTGCCTTAATTCGCAAGGACAGCAAATTAAGTCAATTGGCCAACACAAAAATAATTATAAACAATTATGGAAAATAACTTGAAAACATTTCAAAACTTTATCCCACTGTCAATCCATTACCCTTTCCTTAATGTTAAATACCTGTTCGTAAATGACATTGAAAAAGCAATTCCGCGGTGCCACTTTTCCCCCCCCACCGGCGATCGGAGACAGTTTTATTTTCTCCCCAACCAATAACGCGAGTTGATTAAAAACCCATTCCACCCCTCGCCAACCCCGCTAGGATTTCCATTTCAGCCGGCGGTCATGCGCAATAAATGTCAAAATCCGGTGGAAAACCGACACGAGCCGAGCCGCTGATGAAAAACAAACAACATTCCCGCGCAAACAGGTTGTCTATTAGGAATTGAAGGAAGGAAAAATGAACAACCTTTGTTTGTGTGAAGTTGTACGTTGGTATGTTTACTGAAACCTGTTACATAGCGTCACTTTTGGGGCTCAACAATCCAACATTGTTACTGACTGGTATATCGCACGCTATTCTGAGAGAAAAGCGTTCAAATTACGGGAAATTTCAAATCAATATTCTCAAAAATTGGATTCTAAATACCAAAACTGTCAATTTCCTGCACCACACTTGTGTGTGTGTGTTTTTGTCTCCCAGCGTGAGCTTGGAAAAACAGTTTCCAATAGCAAATCGATTTTCCATTTTATGTTCCCGCTGTCGTCCATCAACCATCAACAATCACCCTTGCTCGTCCGTCCTCCCTCAGTGTTTAGACCTGACGTGAGTCAATCAGCCACAATCAGCTGTGTGGGGGGTTTATGTGTGTCTTTGTGGTTGATAATCACAGAGAAAAATTGATTCCCTTTTTTATTTTCAAAACAATGGAAAAAATCCCTGAAAAAGTAATTTTGGATCATCGTTTGGTCCATCAAAAAAGGAATATACACAGATAAAATCGGATGTCAATTTTGGGTGAAAAGTCACATAAAAATGCAACTGCCGGGATTAAAACCCAACAATCAAAGAGAGGACTAGCGCCTAAGCTCGCTTGGATATCGATCGGTTACATGAAGTTTCATAAATGCAAAATTTATTTTAAAACGCGCAGTTGGATTATGACGTTTTTTGCTGTGTAGGTAAATATTTGGAATCCGTAACATTTCAACACATATTTAGACCCGTTTCATATTTTAAAATCGATTTTATAATTTTAAAAACAGTTTTTGAAAATAGGGCCTATGGATTCCGAAAAATTTCATATAAAAGTGAAGGCTAACTGGAAAACCATTTGAAAATCTGATTTAAATGGAGCATTTCCATTCGAGCAGTTTTTGCTTTTTTCTACAATGTATTCCTTATGGGAGAACTGTCATTTCTACCACTCGGGTGCTCCATTCTTACTAATTCTCACTAATCTTCCGATTTTTGCCATCCAATATGAAACCAGGGAAACCTCTAATGTATGTATGTATGTATGTATGATCCCCATACCCGCAGGCAACTTGGTCCTGGAACACATGTGAGCGCTAGGTGAACAATTCGATCATCTTTTACTCCATAATCTGTACACCCACGTGCATAAGTTTTTTTGCACGAATTTTAATGCTACAAATACCGGCGCATAAATCAAAATAGTTTCCAGTTTCCTCCCCAAGCGCCGGAAATTTGTAGCGGGTGTAGGGACACTTCGCATAGACGCCCTTGCTCCCATCACGTCACTGAGGGTATGGAGCGACGAGAAATTAATAAGCATGCCCCCAGTCGAACCTTCATTAGAGAAGCAGGCAATCCACAACTCACAGCGAACGACCAAGGGAACACCCTACCGCGTATATAATAAGGTTGGCGTATTTGTCTTGATTGTTATGAGAGTATGATAGAATAAGTGATAAAGTGTTTGTGTTGAAAAAAGAACGGGCTCACCAAATTTGGAATCGGATCCTGGTCCATTTCATTTTTCAAGAAATTTTGAAACACGAACTTCACTTCCGGCTTCCAATGTAAAGATTCTCAGTTTTAGGATTTGAATCGCTTCCAACGACGTTTTGCTTCTCCTGCTGCTGCTGGGGAAAGCTGACCGTGGGGATAACCGGAAGGAGCACCAACTGTTGCACAGGTTGATGATGTTCTTGAGCAGGTCCGGATCGGTCAGCATGCAATTTTGATAAACTGGTCCAGGAAGTCCTGACGATACTTTAGCACTTCTTGTAGAAGACTTGCCAGTTGGGTCCGATCAGCTCGATCATGCGTTTTCAAAGTTCTGGATGGCAATCAGCATCTTTTGTCGCAGCATGAACGCCGATCGGTACAGCTTGGCCGTTTGCGGCGCGAACTGCTTCGTCCGGTTGACTGGAACCACTACTTGAGCAATTCCATCACGAACAACACCATTGACCACTGCACTGATTAGTTCCGGAACCACTTTTAATTTTTTGGAACGAATATTCATGGAAAAAGCAGCAGCGAAAAAATTTGACGTCTTTCTCCGATTGTAGACTACTTCGATCATGAAACCAGGGAAACCTCTAATGCCCATTTTTTCGATTTTGTTATTTTTCCCGTTCCCTTTTTGAGCAAGTTTTGATCTACGAGAAACTTTTTTAGCTTTTGGTTTGGGACATTATAAAAATCACTGCTTACCTATTTTTACATAAAATATAAGAAATTTTAGTGGAAAACACAGCCAAAGTTGACCCTAAAAAAATGACATTTTTAAAAACATTTGCAAGGTCACATGAAACAAGTCAAGCTTTCAATCCAAAAATAAAAAAAATAAAAAAAAATGTTTTAATCAAAAATTAATATTAAATTAAAATTTCTCAGCTTACAAAGAAAAAAATATTTTTGAAAGAAAAAAAAAGTTTTGAAAATATTGGCCGTCGTTGATCATGGCCGTTCGTGGTCATCCGCGACAGACACGGACGACGAAACAAAAAGTAACGCAAAAAGTAACTTTTTCAAAACTTTTTTTTTTCGTAAAATCGCGATAACTCGTGATGTTTATAAGCAAACCCCTTATGTCTATATATCCGAATTTTTGAAATTGTCTGCTCTACAACTTTGTAAAACATTGTTACACTCTAAAAAATAACCCTGCAAAGTTAGAAAAAACCCGAAATTTTAAAATGAAAAATTTTGTTCTAAATGAAAAAATGACCCACCTGAGTCAATATCGATTCGAAAAGTACATTAAATTTCCTATAAAATGACGTGTTCCAAAATTTTTTACAGTCGAGTAACGGAAAATGGGAGAATTTCTAAAACTTTTTTAGTGCTTTTTTCTAATCTAATCTAATCTAATCTAATCAGACCCTAGCGCAGCCAATCTTTCGAAGGGATCCTGGAGAGTGCCTTAGGTTTAGATGACGCCTAGCACTCTTCTTGTCATTTATTAACATTTGTAGTGCGCCATTGCATTAGAATGCATTGAGACATCACAAGCGTTAAAGCGGCCAGGCCTACTGCGTAAAGCCGTATCGCAGAGATGACTCGTAATTGGGTTGAGTTTGAGCACTGAGTGTTCGAACAACAACACAATTCTGAATCGACAGGAGGAAGAAGCGTGGGGACACACCACCATACGCTCCGAGATTTGGTTGTATTCGTTGGGAGCACCATGCTAAGAAGGTTTGGTACTCCGGGACCCTCTGGGATGGGACATTGTATTTCCACAAATGCCCTGGACACTATTTACCGTGGTTATAGCGCCACAACTCGCTCTCTGTAACAGTATTCCTAATTCCAGTCTAAGCTCTCCAAGTCGTCATGGCCTAGTGGTTAGCATTTTTGCTTACCAATCCAAAGGACGGGGGATCGAACCCCGCCTCGAGCGCGACTTAGATTTTTCGTTCATATTCATCATTTCAAATTTATGTGTTCTTAACTTTCTCGTTGGGAGCAGATGGGCATCGAACCCAGAACCATTCGCTTACAAAGCGAACACCGTAACCAGTCAGCCACGGCCGCTCCCCAAAAAAAAAAAAACTTTTTTAGTGCTTTTTTCGATGAAAAATACGTTTTTTCGGAATTCTGAGTACGCCATCGAATCGGGCGTCTAATTTTTCATAAAAGTCCCTTTGACTTCAAATTTCTATCTCATCACCGTTTCAGGCTGCAAATTATTGAAAAACACCTCTTTTTTCACATGTTCAAAAATGAAAGGGGTCGTACCGCCCCTCCGTCACGAGATATCAAAAAACGGACCTCAAATTCGTGATCAGGGACAAAAGTTACCTCTTAGGACAAAGTTTCACGCAAATCGAAGAGGGGTCGGGTCAACTTTTCCCGATTTCGTGTGAGTTGGTAGAGAATTACCCATTTATGAAAAAATACAAAATAAAGATTATTTTTAAAGAATTTGACCCTTGGTATAAAATAATCCATTTGAATGTTTATAAAAATATATATTTTTTACAAAATATTGTTTTTTTCAACGGTCATAGACCAGTGAAAAACCAAGTCTACACATCACATTAGCCCAAAAAATAACTAAAATGACCCTCTAGAATCAGGAGTGCCCAAACTTTTGGCCTTGCGGGCCAGATCTGATCTATCTGAAGCAGTGGCGGGCCGTAACTAAAGTTTGGTAAAAGTTGAATAAGTAAACTTTTTTTTATAAATTTACCTAATAAGGTTCTTATAAAGTAAAGAAATAAATTACCTATTGATGAAAATATAATTCATATTTGTTAATTTTGAGAAAGAAAAACATTGTTAGCTTTCAACAATGTGTTTATTCAATTTATTTTTCTATTGTTTTTTTTTTAAGTTATATTGTAATTTTTAATGAAAAAATATATTGGTTGCTCCCAGATTTCATTACTCATCATGTGATTTTTTTAAATGCTTGAAAATTTTCTGCAACGATCTGTATTTTCAGTATGACAAGCTTTTTCAAACAAAACTTTATCACTTGTGCTAAAAATACATTATTTTTTGTTTACTTATTTATTTAAAAATCTTTATCAAGTTTATCAAAAGAGAAAAACTTCAATTTGCAGTAAACATAGTAAATGTTGTACGAAGTTTAAATTTAGTAACTTATTGTGTATTTTCAGACCGCAATCCAAGTTACTTTTTGTCACTTTACATTTTTAAAAAATGGATAGTTTTGTTATTTTGAGCCATTTAACAGTTAAAAAATTGATTCTGAAACTATCAATAAAGAAATGATATGAATAAAATTAAAACATAAATAACGTTTGAATTTGAAAAAAAAAACATAAAAATAAAAAAACTTAAAACTATATCAAAATATTACGTTGAATTAGCAACATTTGTTTGCAAAAATTCTATAAAAAACTTTTTTTTCATTTAGACGCTCAATTTATTTATTGAAAACAACATGATCAGCCTTAAGGGCCGGTCACAGAACTATTTAAAAAATGTCGTCGCGGGCCGGATGAAATGGCTTCACTGGCCGGATCCAACCCGCGGGCCGTGCGTTGGTTCAATTCGCGGGATTCATCTTTTTGGGAAACCTACTTGATTAATATGCCAAGCTTAAATATAGCCACATTCATGATGAAAACTTTAACAAAATCGTAAAAATAGAAATAAATTCATGAAATCGGTACATTTCAGCTAGAATAAATGAATTTAATATGTTTCTTTAACATGCATTTTACAATAAAATTTTGAAATTTAGTTTTTTACAATTTATGCACTTATTCTGTTCGACATGCTCAATTAGAAAAACATCATGACATATGATGACAAATTTTTAGTCACATTTATTTTGCAATATTATTTCTAAAAATGTGTAAATTCCTATCCTTTTATGCATAATTTCAAATCAAATTACTTTGAAACTTAGAAAATATTCGACTCTGAAGCTTTAAACCTGACAAAGTTTACATTTTTATCAACATTTTTCAAAATTTTGTATTATATTATATCGATGAGTTATATTTGAAAGTTTGAAACTTTACACCATATTCTCATGTGGGAATGTTTCAACAAAGTATAAAATGTTTTGTAAACATTCGTGCAGAAAATATAACTCTGGAAGGAAGGCTGTGTTTCTGCAATTGTTTTGCCAAAATAAAACTTAGAATTATTTATGTTGATAGAAAAATTTCCTACAAGAGTGAGAAATGTAAATAATCTGTAATTTTTTGTCGAAATAAAGCATTGTTTTTGTTTAAATTATAACATTTTATTATAGCACCTCGATAGATCAAATTTTTACGCGGGTTCAGATGGGAGTTAGAAGGTAAAAAAATGTTTTTTTTCTTTTTAAAAATATCAACCAGATTTTTTTTTGTATTCTTATCGTAAAAAAAACATAAAAAGAAACATAAAGGAAAAAATCGCTTAAAAAATCAATGTTGCGTGTAAATTAACTCGAAATTTTTTCATTGACTTTTGTAAGTGTTCAATGGTTTGTTATTCAATTCCTTGAAACACATTTGAATAATGTTACTGATAAGAAAAAAAAAACTATTCATACATACATGACCAAATAGACAAACATCCAAAACCAAAATTCGAAAGCCTTTTTTTTATGTTCATCTGGTATTTGATCTGGTTTGTCACCATAGATAAGCCTATTGGATAAAGTTCGGTTTGAAATTATACAAATAATCATTACTATTTTTACTTGCTGTGTCAAAAAGTTACATTTCCTCGAGCCCTGTTAGATCATCCCTTTTTTTCCCCTTCCAATACCACCATGCTACAGTCCAACGCTAAGTGAGGTTAGGTTTTATCCACGTAACGTCCTTCGTCTTCCTGTCATACTAATACCTGTACAAATGCCCACCTTTGTCATACAGGACACGTTCGTTTACCGTTTTCCCTTCTATCATACACGGATAATGGTAAAAGCGTTACACAGTTATCGGAAAACCCCAACTGTAATCACGAGAATACCATCGTTGTCGTTGGTGGTGGAAGTTGATGGTAAACATGTACTTATGGCACATTTTCCTGCCAGGTTGTGATGCCTTTTTTCTCATCAAATATCATTATCCAATGAAGGTGAATCCACTCAAGTGCAGATTGCGATTAGATGTAATATTGGTAAAGAGTGTTACATGTGAGTCATCCTTCAATTCTTGCGGTTATCCAAGTTGTGAATTGATACAAAATAAGGGCTTAGGGTTGAATTGCAAGCTATCCATCAAATTATCCAGTAAACAATCAAGTTATCAAAACAGACGGTTCGGATTTCAATCTTCCCCGACTATCAAATTGCCTCGATTACACCTGGTTTCTTGAGACGTTAACCATGACGGGCATATTTCATGTCCGGACTTGAACCTGAAACCAAACCCGGGCACGCACCCAACAACAATATCACCTCTCAACCTCAACTCATACATCAAAACCTGTCCGTTGCTCGAAAGAAAAAGTTATAACACTGTCATTCGCGACCTTTTCCTTTCGTTTCCTCCTCTAGTCCTAACCCCAAAACGCACAACAAAATTCCACGACTGATCCTAGTTTCACCGCAACAAACCCCACCAACCAGGGAACTCGACATGCAACCCCTCCCCACATCTGCAACCACGTGGGGCGTCGTCACCACCCACAGGTTTTCCGAAAATAAAAGAAGGTGTGTTTGTGGGCGGTTGGGTGCAACCGTATATCTCGGCGCGGTGGCATAAAAGTGGTACAAATATAGGTTATTACCTGGGTTGGCGTTCTAGAGCCGACTGGTGCCAGCCAGCTGGTTTAGATCCATTTAATATATAGAAATAAAAAGATGCTAGGACTTGTATTAATCGCGTATCGTCCTAAAAGTGCTGATGGTAAATCCGAAAACATTTTGATAATAAAAATAAAATTGAAGTCTTAAGTTTAGATGTTTTCAACGAAGAAACAAAAATGAGTGAAACCAAGGGCAGATTTTGTGATGAATTAATAAAAGTTCAATAAAAAAAAATAATTTTACTTTTTAAAATCAAAGAGAGGTCAGTTGTATGGATGTACTGAGAATTAAAATCATCAAAAATCCATATATGTTATACGACCTTAATTTTATAAAAAAAATCAAAAAAAAAATTTTCCCCCAAAATAGATCACCAGCCGCTCATGTCAACAACACGGAAAACTCTAAAACCTAAACTACTGGTATACTTTTTCGACAAAAGTGTAGCAAATAACACCAGCAAATATTATCCAGAGTTTATGTCGCCCCTTCCAATATTGGCACACGAAAGCAAAAAAAAACATGTTTCTCAACACAAAGACGTGCTATCAACTAGAATTGATTTTTAAAATGCATTGCTTTGTCAAATAAATTTGGCATTTTGAAGCTTGTTGACAAAAAATAAATAACTTTTGTGAAATTTCAATGTACAATACCTCATAAAGATTTTTAGATCAATTATCGTTTAAACAAAAAAATATTGTCAAAACTTTTGATGATAATTAAACTTTATTCCTTTTTGAGACACTTTACAATCATTTTGCCTTCCTCACTGAGGTAAGGCTATAATCCTGCTCTAAAAATGAACTTTGTATAAAAACGTCGTAGACCCACCTTCATGTATACATATCGACTCAGAATCAAAAACTGAACAAATGTCTGTGTGTATGTGTGTGTGTATGTGTGTGTGTATGTGTGTGTGTATGTGTGTGTGTATGTATGTATGTGACCAACAAACTAGCTCATGTTTCTCAGCACTGGCTGAACCGATTTGACCCGAACCTGTTGCATTCGACTTGGTTTAGGGTCCCATAGATCGAGTTTTATACAGATTGAAGTTTCGATAAGTAGTTCAAAAGTTATGTATAAAAATGTGTTTTCACATATATCCGGATCTCACTTAAATGTATGTAAACTATGTCCGGATCCACCATCCGACCCATCTTTGGATAGGTTATCAAAAGACCTTTCCAACGAGTCCAAAACATTGAAGATCTGGCAACCTTGTCTCGAGATATGGCCATTTAAGTGATATTTATGTACTTTTTGGAAGCCGGATCTCACTTAAATGCATGTAAACTATGTCCGGATCCATCATCCGACCCATGGTTGGATAGGTTATCAAAAGATCTTTCCAAAAAGTCCAAAACATTGAAGATCTGGCAACCCTGTCTCGAGATATGGCCATTTAAGTGATATTTATGTACTTTTTTGTAGCCGGATCTCACTTAAATGTATGTAAACTATGTCCGGATCCACCATCCGACCCATCGTTGGATAGGTTATCAAAAGACCTTTCCAACGAGTCCAAAACATTGAAGATCTGGCAACCCTGTCTTGAGATAAGGCCTTTTAAGTGATATTTATGTACTTTTTGGAAGCTGGATCTCACTTAAATGTATGTAAACTATGTCCGGATCCACCATCCGACCCATCGTTGGATAGGTTATCAAAAGACCTTTCCAACGAGTCCAAAACATTGTAGATCTGGCAACCCTGTCTCGAGATATGGCCATTTAAGTGATATTTATGTACTTTTTGGAAGCCGGATCTCACTTGAATGCATGTAAACTATGTCCGGATCCACCATCCGACCCATCGTTGGATAGGTTATCAAAAGACCTTTCCAACGAGTCCAAAACATTGAAGATCTGGCAACCCTGTCTCGAGATATAGCCATTTAAGTGATATTTATGTACTTTTTGGAAGCCGGATCTCACTTAAATGTATGTAAACTATGTCCGGATCCACCATCCGACCCATCGTTGGTTAGGTTATCAAAAGACCTTTCCAACAAGTCCAAAACATTGAAGATCTGGCAACCCTGTCTCGAGATATGGCCATTTAAGTTATATTTATGTACTTTTTGGAAGCCGGATCTCACTTAAATGTATGTAAACTATGTCCGGATCCATTATCCGACCCATCGTTGGTTAGGTAGTTGAAAGACCTTTCCAACGAGTCCAAAACATTGAAGATCTGGCAATCCTGTCTCGAGATATGGTCACTTAAGTGATATTTATGTATTTTTTTGTAGCCGGATCTCACTTAAATGTATGTAAACTATGTCCGGCTCCACCATCCTACCCATCGTTGGTTAGGTTATCAAAAGACCTTTCCAACGAGTCCAAAACTTTGAAGATCTGGCAACCCTGTCTCGAGATATGGTCACTTAAGTGATATTTATTTTTATTCCGGATCTAAAAAATAGATGAAATTTGTGTACAACCCCATCAAATCAGCCATTGTTGGTAATGAGTGAGGAAGGCTTCAACCACATAGGTGGATTAAGTTAGTTTTTTTTTTGTAATATTTGTTTCTGCCCTTGCTCAAGGCCATTGATTATCTTTTTCAAAATTTATGTACCTCCCAAAATCCGAGGCTCACAAAATTTGAAAAAAAATAGAGGCATTACCTTCATATTTAACTTCAACATTTCAATGAAGATAATAGTACAATAAACAAACATAAATTAAAAATGCATATAATTCTTACATAAGTAGGCAATTTTGGAAAATTTAAACCGTTTGAATAGTATTTTGCCTTCCTCACTGAGGTAAGGCTATAATCCTGCTCTAAAAATGAACTTCGTATAAAAACGTCGTAGACCCACCTTCATGTATACATATCGACTCAGAATCGAAAACTGAACAAATGTCTGTGTGTATGTGTGTGTGTATGTATGTATGTGACCAACAAACTAGCTCATGTTTCTCGGCACTGGCTGAACCGATTTGACCCGAACTTGTTGCATTCGACTTGGCTTAGGGTCCCATAGATCGAGTTTCATACAGATTGAAGTTTCGATAAGTAGTTCAAAAGTTATGTATAAAAATGTGTTTTCACATATATTTGGATCTCACTTAACTGTATGTAAACTATGTCCGGGTCCGTCATCCGACCCATCGTTGGTTATGTTATCAAAAGACCTTTCTAACGAGTCCAAAACATTGAAGATCTGGCAACCCTGTCTCGAGATATGGCCACTTAAGTGATATTGATGTACTTTTTTGAAGCCGGATCTCACTTAAATGTATGTAAACCATGTCCGGGTCCATTATCCGACCCATCGTTGGTTAGATTATCAAAAGACCTTTCCAACGAGTCCAAAACATTGAAGATCTGGCAGCCCTGTCTCGAGATATGGCCACTTAAGTGATATTGATGTACTTTTTTGAAGCCGGATCTCACTTAAATGTATGTAAACTATGTCCGGATCCACCATCCAACCCAACGTTGGTTAGATTATCAAAAGACCTTTCCAACGAGTCCAAAACATTGAAGATCTGGCAACCCTGTCTCGAGATATGGCCACTTAAGTGATATTGATGTACTTTTTTGAAGCCGGATCTCATTTAAATGTATGTAAACTATGTCCGGATCCACCATCCAACCCAACGTTGATTAGGTTATCAAAAAACCTTTCCAACGAGTCTAAAACATTGAAGATCTGGCAGCCCTGTCTCGAGATATGGCCACTTAAGTGATATTGATGTACTTTTTTGAAGCCGGATCTCACTTAAATGTATGTAAACTATGTCCGGATCCACCATCCAACCCAACGTTGGTTAGGTTATCAAAAGACCTTTCCAACGAGTCCAAAACATTGAAGATCTGGCAACTCTGTCTCGAGATATGGCCACTTAAATGATATTGATGTACTTTTTTGAAGCCGGATCTCACTTAAATGTATGTAAACCATGTCCGGCTCCACTATACGACCACACGTTGGTTAGGTTATCAAAAGACCTTTCCAACGAGTCTAAAACATAGAAGATCTGGCAACCCCGTCTCGAGATATGGCCCCTTAAGTGATATTGATGTACTTTTTTTGAGCCGGATCTCACTTCAATGTATGTAAACTACGTACGGATCCACTATCCATTGTTGGCTATCCATTGTTGGTTAGGTTATCAAAAGACCTTTCCAACGAGTCCAAAACATTGAAGATCTGGCAACCCTGTCTCGAGACATGGCCACTTAAGTGATATCGATGTACTTTTTGGAAGCCGGATATAAAAAATAGATGAAACTTGTGTACAGCCATTGTTGTGAGGAAGGCTCCAACCACATAGGTGAATTAAGTTAGTTTTTTTAGTTGATCACCATCGTGTTCCCGGAAAATTTTACATAAGAATCATAGGCTACCTCAAACTAAACAAAATCATTGGCAAGAAACACCGCTCCAAAAATAAAATCTTTGGATTCTAATCTTTCCAAATGATTGAAGATCAGAAGTTATGAGCTCGTTATTGATATGTTAGTATTGTTTGAAGGCCGGATTTCAATGAAAATTATTTCCGGATCCGTCCTCCTACTGGTTATTAGTTAGACAATTGAAAGAGTTTTCAAATGAGCCTAAAACATAGAACCCTATAAAAAGTTATGAGTATTATTATACATTTTTTTGGAGGCAGGATTCAGATATTTTGATAAAAATTATGTCCGGATACGTCATGCGGCCCATCATTAATAAGATAATTGAATGATCCCAGCAGATTGAAATCTGATGAGCACCAAAATTTTATCTCGCAACCTACGCCTTCTACGACCAATTTAGAGAAAGCATTTTAAGGTAAAAAGATGCAAATTTAACACTTAAATATTTCTCAAAAAAGCGCAGGCCAAATTTTAAGCGCCATATTGCATTTGAGAGCACTACAAACGCTAAAAAAATCTTAGGGGTATTTTTCTTTAAACTCGAGATATCTTCATTTGAAAAAGTCTAATTTAAAAGGAATAGTGTAACGGACCACCCTAAGGAAATTCAAAAATTTCTCAGCTATATTTTTTTCCATGTAATATTACCCGCTGAATCCGAATCTGCCTTCAGAAAAAATATCAAAATATTCCTGAAAAGTCAGATTTTAAAATCACCCTAATCGTAAACCATCCTAATTTTCAACCAAACCAAAAGTTGCTCATATCTATTTGCAACAACTCTTCTGAAGACACTAAAGCTCCAAAACTTCACATTTTTTTCGGAAAGTTCATTTTCCACTTAATGTTCCGATCTGGACCACTGCAATGCTAGGGAATTTTCGCATGTCGGACATTCTAAATTTTCAAAAAGAAACTTATATTTATGTGAGGACCTTAAGGCAGATTAAAAAAAAAAAATAAACGTCATTTCATCTTGTAAATTCATCTTCTAAGATTTTATTAAATATGCTCGATAAATGTTTCATATAAATAATTAATAAATCAGCTAGAACTTCAACTTTAAGAACTTGAATGAAAATGTTTAAACTTTTTTTTCGATTTGTTAGTCAAACCTTTGTGGACTAAATTTAAAAAAAAAATAATACACATAAATAATCACAAACCTCTTCCTCTACACCAACAAAAAAAAATACCACAAAACTCACCTTGCTGTGGGTGGTTCTGCTGGCACTGGTTTTCCTTTTATTTTCATCGGCTTTCCCTTTTTTATTCCTTTTGCTGCCACATGTTTTGTTTCACCACTTCTGTGTCGTCTTCGAACTACGGCTAATGTCTAGAGCGGTCTGCGCGTTGTATTTGTGTTGGTATTATAGTTGCTTGGAACTTGGAAGTTTCTTCCGCCGACCTTGACTCACAAAGCCCCCCGTATAATCGAGGGACGACTCCTTCTTCTTGTGACTGTGTTCTACACTGGGTCACGCAAAAATATTTGTTCAGCTACGTTATTTTTTAAAATATTTCTATTTTCAAACAGAGGAAATAGCTACAGATTTGGTACTAGCACAATAACATAAAATCACACTTTTTTTGTCACACAGTGTAATGAACCAGTGACCAACCTGCCCAAGACAGGGCCAAGCCCTTTAACGAGCTGCACCTGTTTCTTCACTTGAACTGCACTTGATTCAACTTCACATTGCACTTGTTTCCAGCACTGTTTCCGTTGAATAGTTTTGAATAATTCAGCTGACGCACAACCCAGACTCTGCACCCCCGGAAGACCGCGGAGTATAATTTTGGAATTTTCCGGTAGTTTTCCACCGACACTGACGATGGCGCGTGCACACTTTTCCAATCCGAAGCGGATATTTGCAGTTTGTTTTTCAAATTCGCCTCACTATTTGCTTGGCTCACTTCTGCCACGCTGACTAGAGAGCCGTCGTTTGGTAACTCTTCAACTAGAGAGCGGCAACAACCAACGGCAACGGTGGCCAATAGTGACGAGTTCAGGGATCAAGATTTGGCGTTCCTTGGACGGAACGCGTCCGTACGCACACTTTGCACTGCAGTTCAAACGGGCCGCCAAATCTTCTGCTCGATCATTAATTGACGAACACGGCGAGGGCAATCTGCAAAGGGTTTAAATTGAGAAAAATATTTCAAGATTACCGTTTTTATGAATATTATTATTATAATTAGGTAAAACTTAATAAAACAAAAACTTTGACACAAAAATTCTCTAAAGCAATCTTATACTTTTTTAAGCCCCTTTAAAATGTTAGCACGGCAATCTTGGTGACACACTTTCCTAAATTTGGTTTAGTGATGACGCCGGTAGCGGACGACGATTTCGATTTTTGGTTCTTCTCAAGTTCGAGACCACAAAACTACGAAGCGGGAAGCGGGGGGAGGGTGGTATCCTGAATGGAAGATTGTAGACTTGTAGGTGGGGTGGACTCAATGATGCCTGGTGGCGCGACGCGGGTGATTCCGTAATGAATGAGTTTTTTCTCGGAACGATGAGCACGATTGGAAAGGGAGGTTGGAAGGAGTTTGAACATGTTGTAAGGAATGTATTTTATTTAAATTTCAGAATATTATTCAAAACATTCAATTAATTTTAAAACAGAATTGAAATCTTAAAGCCAAGGGGTTGCACAGTGGGCGAAATCGGTGATGGTTTCATCCACCGCACGTACCGGCAAAGGATCCATTTTGCCCAAATTCCCCATTTTTCAACATTTTGCCTTTCTTATCGCTCTGTATTTAGAGCGGACGCTTTATGCGGCCATCCACAATACACATAACTTATGTGGAAATATCCCTGGAATCCAGTAAAAATAACCACTTGCACCGCAAAAATCATCTAGGTTCCATTTAACCTCAATTTCGCAAAAAACATTTTTGGCCGTTTTCAAATGTTAGGTTCGATTTAAAAAATCTGAAAATTTTAGATAAGAATGACTATTTGTACTTGATAGTTTTACACAATTATGTTGATCTCAATAATAAATAAATAAATAAAATATTTAAACGGCAGTTTACTCTGTGCCTGGCAAATAGGCACAAAACTGATTCTTCAAACATTTTATTTATTTTAATTTCTATTTCACGATAAAAATATTTTAAGATGATTGCACCATAAATTGTCTCCTTGACAAATTTTAATTGATATTTTAAAATTTTGCGATCATAAGAACTGATAAATTCTGGAAATTTTGATATTTTTTGCCGAGAATCGTCAAGAAAAGAAAAAGATCAACATGACTACAAGACAACATGACTTTACACTTGTAGCAAAAAGGGTGTCAAAACTTACGCGAAGCACCAAGGGGGTCAAAAAAGTTGGAAATGCAAATTCATCCGGCTGTATCTCGACGAAAACTCAACCGAATTGGATTATTCTTTTTGCATTCGATACGGAAGGATGTCAAGAATCACCTACAACAAAGTAGATCCAAAACAGATGCGTCTACCCTAAGAAACAATGAAAAAGGCATTTCCAACTTTTTTCCTTCTGTTCAAAGGGCCGGTGAAATTGCATTTCCAACTTTTTTGACCCCGTTGAGGCTACAAGTGTGAATAATTGCAACTGTGCAGTTTCACCACTAAATCGGCAGATATTATGACATTTTCTTATTTATTTATCTGTATCAGGTTATTTTTCTGATTATTGTGAAAACTGTAATTGTTCAAGAGAAAAATTAAGAAAAACACGTTACAAAAATTATAAGAAAAGGTTAATTCCTAAAAATCTATTTTTTTATATGTTTAAAAAGAATAATATAAAGCAACTATTTGCCTAAAGCAAAGTATTAACATTTTTTCGAAAATATCAATCTTTAATTTTTATTTCCCAAATATCATTTATCGAATGTGAAATCAAATTCGAGTATAAAAATTATATATAAAAAATGAAATTAACAGCCGAGTATTTTTCCTTATTTATTTAATTTTTTGATTTGAATAAAACTTTGTGCATGTCCCTATGTAAAATAAAGTAGTTTTCCATACATTTGTGGGTGCTGGGCATAAAATATTGGTATGTAAATGTGTGAAATTTCATATCTTGAAAAGAGATTTTCTGATCAATTTGGTATCTTCGGCAAAGTTGGAGGGTTAGAATTAGGACTTTTCAGAACAAAATAGGTAGTGGAAAATCTATTTTTTTGTTCAACTTTGTACTGCTAAAATGCGTATTTTTTAAATTTTGGATTTTTTAATCCCTTTAGAAGACTGAAAACCCCTTTTGAGTCATAGTGCGTGGTGGTATAAAAACCGGTTTAGGAGATATAATATCTTTTTTAGGTAGACATTTTTATTTTTAAGTTAAAAAATAATTTGGGAAGAAAACAATAATCAAGAAAAGTTAATTTTTACAGGAAAATTGGAGTTGCAATTCCAAGGGGCTTTTGTTTGATGAAATGTGTCGTTTAGATCTAAATCGCGTTTTAGGTAAACATTTTCATATTTTAGGTTTTTTTCTAATATAAAAAATAATTTGTTAAGAAAATACTATATATTTGAAAACTTGAGAAATTTCCTATAATTTTCTCTCTGGAACTTTGCCAATTGGACAATTAGTTTTTAAGAAACAACCTCACAAAGAATTCAATGAATGAACATGAATTTCATCTAAAAATTAGTTTCATCTAATTGGCCTCTACTTTTCAACTTTCAACTATATCGGAAACTATTGGTCCGATTTTCATTGTTGAACATAATTTTTTGTCGAAATTTTCTGATTTTTTCAATAAAACTTATTTCCAAAAATTTCAAATCAAGCCTAACTTTTGATAAGGTCAAAAAATCGATATTTTCACTTATTTAATATTTAAGAACAGATTATAATTTTTATTTAATTTTTTAAATCAGAAAACTTTGCAAAATTTTAGATTTTTATGAGAATTAGGGTGGTTTGTCACTCATTCATGCAAACTAAAAATTGCATGCAATATGTTTAAGAAGCGCTTCGCACTAATTCTACATAATTTTTTTTTGAGAAAAAACAATTTGTTCCTGTCTAAATATTTTGACAAACTCGAAGTGCTCGTAGTTCATACTTTCCCTCGAATTGAGCCTGTGCATAAATTTTGTTTGTTGGAGTTACCAATTAGCACTAAATCAAAGCTTTTATAAATCCCACGCTGCCATTTTTTCAAAAAAAAATTATTTGCCGTATTCAGGGACATTTTGAGCAACTTTGTTCTACGAAAACTTCACTTAACTTGTTGTGTTTTCTTTTCATTTCATTTTATTATTTCTAGATGTGATATCTTGTTTAATTTTATTTTTATTGGCAGTCCAGCCTCCAACCTACCTGCTGTTTTTTTTTTAAAGTACACCCAAACGGCGGTCGCATGATTGTGATGCATGGCGGCATGAAAGTTTATCAGAAACTGCATGAAAACTGTCCTCATGCATTTTTTGCGATATAGGAGTATGACAGTTTTGCCCGTTACCGACAATCATCGACATAACCGACGGTTTTTTGGTTGTATTTCACAAATAAAAAATCCTTATCAGAACGAGGATTGAACCACCAACTTCTTGGTTACTAATCCGACACGCTACCACCGCGCCATGGACGCTTGATATTTTATCAAGCACCAACATATTCTTCTCTTTAGAGTGTTGCTCAGGGACGGGCCAGCATTATATGTGTTGGTGAGAACTGCAGATCGCTGAAATGTTTACACGTGGGCAAAAATGATCTGCGGGCTTACTGCAAAAAATGTTATAAAGTGTGACAATTTCTGCAGCAAATCCATTGTTGCAGATTTTGAAATATATTTTTCCTTTGGGTGTATGTTTAAATTATAAGCTTAAAAGTCGCAACCAAGTTTGCTTAAATAATATTTAAAAAAATAAATAAATCAATTAATTTTTAAATTGGCTGATTTTTTCATGAATTTTCAGATTGTTCTTTATCTAGAGACTTAATAGGCTAAAGCCTTTTTAAAAGTGATTTCAACTGTTTCAAACAAATAATAAGGATGAAACCCGATGTTGATTTCTTGAAAAAAAGTTGCTTGGGTTTTAAAATACTGCACAAGTTATCGAAATAGGTCGCTTAGCTTGGAACGTTTTCCCAAAGCATTACAATTTAAATTTATAAATTAAGAAAACTGAAGTATTTTATTGAACACTGGCTTCTTATCTTGAATTATGTACAAATTGTAATAATAGGATGTATTACTTGATTCTAGTAGTTATATATTAATAGATAAGAGGAACAGCATCTAATTCCATCATGCCTCTAATGTAGCCATTTCATTAGAGCCATTTCTTGGACGTTCAATTACGGCTCTAATAAAGCGTTTTCAATTGAAATTGAGTGATAAATAGCTCAATAAATTTGAACAATTATCGTAGACTCGTATAGATTCAGCAATACAATACTGCAAATATCCAAAAAATGTCTACCTTCAGTGTCCGATCCCCCTCAACCGCTCCCACCGTTATCGCACCGCTCTACTATCGCCCAGACATGCAACGACGACATAGAGTGGTAGCAGAGGAAGAGCAGCGTGCAAGCACGAGCATATATGTTTATACTTTATCACCACACGCCCGCCACCAACCCAAATGTACACAACAAACCCGACCCTCCCAAACCTCGTTCTCTCCTCTACCATCATCGCAATGGGTTGTCGTCGCACAAACCAATAATAGCCACCGAGCGCGATCGATCTGAATTCAGCAATTGATTTCAATTAATTGGCTTCAAATATATCTCTGACTGGTGGGTACTGTTGTACGTACACGCGTATAAAAGCTATAACTCTTCGTTTGAAAAGTTGAGTGAAGTATCGGCGTTTAATAACGGGCTACTGGGTAACCCCGCTGGTTTGACATCATTTAGATTCGACTGATTAAAGTTTTCACTTCATTGGTTTAACTAGGTGAAACTAGAACTGTCTAGGGCTAGAACAAAAATGACGTTTGGCAAAAACGCAAGATGGATTTGTTGTAGTTATCAAATGTTGTCAAACTACCGAGGTTTCCTCGTACTGATATTGCACTAATGTTTCTGATGAAATGACGTCGATGTCTTCATCACTGCGCTCTGTTCACAGATTCTGGCAATGTCGTTTGAACACAACCTTTTTATCAAGCCGCCCGATACATTAATAGAGCAATGGAGGCCACCACCCGATAACATTCCGGTGTTGACTTTTGGGGAGTTACAGCTGATTCTACGGTAGCCCAGCTTTAGCGGTTATTCCTCTGACGTAGTTCACATGCACTGTATCCTCAAGGTAGCTTCCGCTACAACAAGAAACGCCACCACTAAAAAAAAAGACTAACCCCGTCAAAACAAACTCCTTCTCCTCCTTAAGTGTCACCACTCTCCACTCTTAAGTTACACACGGTAAAGCGCCACAACAAACGCGACAAGCGCCAGGAACGCGTCCAAAGTGCGGCGACGAACAACGAAACACCCGGAGCGAATGATCCAGACTGAGGCACAGAAGACGCGCGACCGCGGCATGAACTCGCGACAGAACCAACCAACAAACTCCCGACCACGATGAGAGGCGGGGGGCCCCGCGTCTAGTCCTACTCCTCACCACCCTGGGGACTTCCGCTAGGGTTTCACTCTCCCGCTCTTTTTTTGGAGCGCGCGGATTCATGCCGGTATGGTACGAAGCGCCCAGCTGGTGGCATATAGGGGAGGTCGAGGAATTTTGGACACTCAAACCAATATTGGTTCTTCTTGCAAGTAGAGTGATTAAACCATCTCACCAGCCGTTCCACATAATCAGTGTCAAAGGGATTTTGTTTTTTTTTTGTTTTGTAAAATTCTGAGTAAACCATCAATAAAAATTCCGAAAAAAAAATCATCAAATTTATTTTTAAAATGTTTTTAAAATCACTTTCATTCCCCTTATTCAACTGTACAATAAAAGAAGAAATGCCATTATATGAGAAATTTCATGTAATGTTCGAATCTGCAATAGCAAGGGGTAGTATTTTTTTCATTTAAAACCAATTTGAAACTTAGGTGTCTTTTGTAACTTTTAAGGATTATTTTTAAGAGTGTATCTATGTTCTACAATGTTGAAGAGAAGATAAAAAATATGTTTTTTCATAATGCACAGAAAAAAATCAATTCTCGAAACCGTGAAGTCAGTTCACGATTATGAGAACCACGAAGGAATATATTCACGTTTATGGTGCAAATGCACCATACTCATGAATAAATTCCTTCGTGGATCTCACATTCGTGAACTTAATTCACGATTACGGGAATTGAATTATTTCTGTGTGGGTCAAAACCCATGCATTCAGAATTTTTTGATTTTTTTAAATGATTCTGAGTAAATTTTTATGGAAGTCGTAAAGTGGGGCATTTTTTTCCGATTTCATATGGATTGGTGGAAAATGATCCTGCTTCAAAAATAGTCATAACATATACTCTGTATATAAATAAATTTTATAAAATGCTCATTAATTCAGTTGAATACACTATTGTGATATTTTTAAATGAACCATTAAAATTCAATGTCAAGAAAACAAGTATTTACAAAGTCATAAAAGTTTTACAATAACAAATTTAACATTTATTTTTTGAAATATTTGTATTCAAATTACAGAAAAGTACTGTTTTAAATATTTTAAAGATTCCCGATTTCCGAGCATTCCAATAAAAATATGTTTGAAACTGAAATGACTAAAATCCACAAAAAAGTGGCAATGTCTGTTTCTTACATATTTTTTTTAACTTCAGTATCTTCACAAGTATTTAACTTTGGACAGTGGTCAATGTGGAGATTTTAATGAAAAGTATTCCCTCGATTGGTTTTGGAAAATTTTGGAAAAAATTACGTTAAGACCACAGAATAGTGTAAGTAAATATTTTTTGTACTATGCAAAAAGAACCCGCCAATTTTTTACAAGTTGCAACGGATCCGAGATACAGAAATATTTGAATTATGAAATAAATATATTTAAATAACTTACTCCTTTTTCGAGTGCAACTGGCTCCATATTAACAAAAATGGCTTGTATACGCCACGGATAACATGTCAACAATTAAGTGTCATTGACATAGGAGAGGGTCCGGTAAAATCAATTCCCTATTTGGCATGGAATTGCTATGACAATCAAATAATGTAGTATCACTGAAAGCAATAATATAAATTATGGAACATTATTACTAGGGCGTCCAATTTTCCCGGGTTTTGAATTTCCCGGGAAACGGGAAATATATTTTCAAAATCTAATGTTTTCATAATATTAGATATTTTTTCATGCTAAAAGCCATTGAATAAGCTCAATAATAAAAAAAATGGTGACAATCTACACTTCAATCCAAACAAGGACGACTGAATAACTAAAAAATGAAATGGATTTTTGTTTTGTTCTTTGCTGTGCTTTGGATTTCAAATAAATTACAATTTTTGATTCCAATGTGATTCAAATTTAATAAGTGTTTTATAAATATATTTATTTTATGTATTTTTATCTATGCCATAATAAAAGCTTGAAAAATTTCATTCAAAATGTCTAAAAAACGAGAAACGACAACAAATCCAGAGTTTTTTTTTTTTTTTTGAAAAGGTAAGCTATTGTCTCTCATTTATAGGACCTTTTAAAAAAAACTCTGGAAATAAAATGATACCAGTCAATGTAAAATTTTAGATAAGTTTTGAATTTCTTAGTTTCTATAAAACATATTTAACAAATTATCTTTAAGTTACTCCGCCAACTGGGGAGAATCAGGATTACAGGCTGAATAAGCATAGCATATCAGAGCATTTAATTCGAAAATCGGTGTACTAATTGTTTTGTTCTGTTCCAGTTTTAACCGAAGTTATTCAAAACACGATACAAAAAATTGACTTGAATGGCTGTCTTAATTTTTTACATTTTTCTGGGGCAAATAGATTCCGGTGTTTGTTGAAAAATAATTTAATATAAATAATTTAATATTTTTTTCATATTTAAAATCTTAAATATACGTAAATATAATAACCAGTCTTTTAAAAATACATTAAATTATACAGAAAATATTTAATGCGCAAGGCATTTTTCGGATTTGTGAACTAAAATTTTAACAAATTTCCCAAATAAGCCAAATTAATACTGATATATGCCGAATACAAATTTTAGTGCTTCAAATTCGTATCGATTACTATGTACTCCCTAATTATAATAGACCAAAATTGTTTTTTTTTTTCCAATTTCGGGAATTCCCGGGAAAAATTGTAAAAAAAAATCCCGGGATCCGGGAATTCCCGGTTTTGGAAAAATCCCGAGATTTTTGTCCCGGGATTTCCCGGGATGGACGCACTAATTATTACAAGTAAAAAAACACAATTCCTATTGCTAATTGTTATTTAAAATTCATGAAATTAATAAAAAAAAACTAAATGAATATTTAAAACAAAAAAAATTGCAAAAGCAACTGAATGAGGTGCACAAAAAATATAAATATTTTTAAACTTGGGATTATTGATCAACAAAACATCTTAAATTAAAGTTTGTTAAATAATGTTTATTTAGCTAATGCATCAATTTTCACGAATCATTTGATTTGATAGGAAACGACTCACAAAAAAATACAAAATTACGAATTTGGTTGAACATTTGCAGACAATCTTACGTTACAAATATGCATGCCCAGATAAATTTAAGAGGTCAATACATGGATTGATTCCACCGTCAACTTTGAGGAAGTCATTTCATGTTTGAAATTATTTTTTTTCATGTCATCAATTTTGAAACTCTTATATAATTTATTCTTGAAAAAACTTAAGGACTTAAATTAAAAACACAGCATTCATTTACAAAAATTGTTTGGCTCATACTTTTCAACTTTTATCATTCTTACTTTTAATATGTTGTATGCTACGAGATGGTGTTGCACATGAGATGAAAAAGATTTATGCAGCAGGGAGGAGTGCGTACAAGTTTTTTTTTGGAAATTTGTGTGATTAACTTAATACTGCTACAAAATATTGAAGGGGGATAAACTGACTCCTAATATTTTGAAAAAATGTTCATAACGCTTGGCAAGACTCAAAAAAACATAATTTAGAGATCGAAAAAATAGGGATCAAAATTCCTTACCCTTCTGGAAATAGGTAAAGCATTAAGGGTTCGTTCAAAAATTACGTCCAAAAAAAGAAAATGGTGGGGAGGGGGGGTAGAGGGGGTTAGGAGATTGTGACAGCCAATGTTAGAGGTGTAGGAAAAGTGCGCGACAGAGGGGAGGGGGGGGGGGCGTCTGAAAACGCGAAAATCTCTGGACGTAATATTTGAACAAACCCTTATTGAACAAATTCACATGACATAAATCATATATAAAATAAGAAATTAGGGGAATTTGACATATTTGATAACAAAAAAAAACATTATTCTACGTTTAAGCCGAAAACGAACAGCATAGCTGTAAATGGCCACTCTTTTGGAATCAATCTGCACTTTAGTGTTTATAATAAAGTTGTGTTTAGGTTATTTTAAAAGCGCTTCAATATATTTTATTTTGCCTCTAATTCCATGCCATCAGTTCTATCTTCAACCACTCGCTGGTCCTAATTTTGGCAGGTTGCAAATCTTTCAAGAACTCTCACACGGCTGCAATTTTGTTGCCATCAGTGTTCCCGAGCAGACGGAAACAACGTGAGAATAACATTTTTTGATATTTGAAAATACTAGGCCAATAACATTTTATGTTATTGATAACAAGATTTGTTATTGGTCGTTATGGATTGTTATTGTTATAACAAACTGATAACATTTTGAGTTATTCTTGGAATAATTCTTTGTTATTATTTTTTGTTATTTTAACAACTAATCCGATCATCCCAATAACAGTTGAAGTTATTCTTCCATAACAAAAAATGTTATTCCCAAGTTGTTTTGGCTTTCAATTAATATCAGACCAATAACAAATTTTGATATGATAACATAAACTGTTATTAAACTCTTATGCGAATATTCCATAACAATTTTTGTTATTTTAACAGTATTTGTTATTGAAATGGCATGAATTTTGTTATTACCGTCTGCCCGAGTTCCCATTCTGTCCTATTTTATTTAAGTTTTCATGCAAAATGTACGCATTTCCTCTAGCAACCCTGGTGCCCGCTCTCTCAATCTTCAACGGCATCTAATTTTGGCATGCTGCCCTTGCTAAACTGAGGCAATTGTGGAACTGTTTGTTGTAGTGAGTAGTTAACAAACGCTTTACAAAAAATTTTGCTGAAGGATTCTTTAATTTAGTGGTCAATTGAGAACAGGAGACCGTGGCAAACCTTGTAGGAAAATTTTTGTTTTGGTTAGTGCAACTGAGACGCCCGTTGAGTGTCGTCAGAATTCAATCAAGGTGGAAAAAATCGTTGCATTTTTTTTAGGTTTTGTTTATTACTGCTTTTAATTACAAGTATTCCTTCACAAAATGTGTTAAATCAGTGTGTTTACTACACGGAACAAAATCCGGTCGGCGGATCCGAAAAAAAATCGCGATGAATTCGAAAACAATGGATGTTTTCAAAATCATGAAAAATGTTTTCGATATTGAAATAAATGTTTTCAATATCGAAGCAAACTGTTTGCGAAACCGCAACAGGGCGTAATATTGAATGTTTGGCCTTTGTGAAATGTTAGTCTTGATTTGAAAATTCCAAAAATATTTTTTTCGAAGAGATCGGAAAATTTCACAAATGTTTCATATATTAACATTGAAAATCGGACCATTAGTTGCTGAGATATTGACGATAGAAAATGGTGGGTTGTTTGGGTGAAACTTAGAAAACATCAATTTTCCTGTTTTTAAACCTTTGCATTGCAATATCTCAGCAACTAAAGGTCGTATCAACAAAGTCCAAATAAGCAAAATATAGAGAATTTTCTCAGCTTTTCAAAAATATTTTTTTCAAAACTGGGCAAACATGTGCACTAATTTAAAAAAATGAAAAACTGCGACTATTTTCAAAAAAGTCACTTAAATATGGCTATAACTTGAAAACGGTGCACTTTATCAAAATTTCAGTAAAGTACTTTTTGATTGCAAATTTGATTTTACATCGAAAAATGAAGTTGAAAAATTTTTACGACCAAAATTTCGATTTTTTGAAAAAATCAGTATTGATTAAAAAATTCATAACTCGGTCAGTGATTTTTTGCACAACCTGGAAATTTCTGAAAAGTTGGCATTTTATGCCTTCTAAAACATATCAAAAAATAAAAAAAATTAAAAATAGTGTTTTTTTGTAAATCAAGTTTTAGTGATAAAAAGTTAAATAAAAAAATCACCAAATTTTTTTTACCGTGTATTATTTTTTCCAGTGTAGTCCGTATCCATACCTACAACTTTGCCGAAGACACCAAATCGATCAAAAAATTCCTTCAAAAGATACAGATTTTTGAATTTTCATACATCATTTTTGTATGGACAGCTGCCGAATTTGTATGGAAAATTATATGGACAAACTAATGATGCAAAATGGCTTCTTTGGGCATACCGAAGGCACCAAAAAAGTTTCAGTCGGATTAAAAAATACAAAAAAAATCGAATGACCGAAATCCTAGAGAACTGCTCTAAATGAATTGTGTTAATTTTTTTGTTTAATTTTTTATTACGTACAAGCCTAATTCGAAACAAAAGTTTTACCATCGTGCAATAACCCCAATCTCCCTTAACAACCTAGTCGGTGGTGCTTCTCTCGCCCCGAAACACGCTCACTTGTGCCGTTCACAGTCCATGTGCTCAACTTACAACTTAGAAGTTTGTTCATCATGCCGGGCATACATTCCTATCCCCTTCGCCACCAGAACCGGAGAAATAATCAAAACAACATTGCACGATGCTCTCGCTCTCTTGGATATGTCGGAGAATTTGCTCCAGCGCGTCGTTGGTGATTAGAGAGCAATTAGAGAGCACTTTACACATTAGGGGGAGAAAATGTAAACATCAGTAATCAAAACAATGAGTAATGAGATTTTAATTGAAAATTTGGTAATATTGCGAAAGTCTTCGAATAGGTGTGATGATTAAACTTTGTTGAACTAATTACTAGCTATACCAATATTACAACAACCCATAATTCGCGCAACCCTTTTTATTCTTTTTTTTTTGTGAAGCTATTATATTACGCTTACACCCCATCTGCGATCCATAAAGAACCCAGCACCTCTTCGTCAACTTCGTCCCCGTAGTTCTGTCGCGGGACACGTGCTGCGCGCGCCGTTCTTCCCCGTACATATATTAGAGGGACAAAAAAGGAGGCCGCCGCTGTCGCGATGCAATAATTTAGAGACCAACCCTCGGTGCCATGGATGTGTTTTTGAAATTAGAGAAAACTTGGCCGCCGCGAAGGCTCTCACTTTCGTCGGTCCCTGTGGTCGGTTCTACAACATGGGACGGTTTGAAACTAGGTCGAATGTCCTTTTTAAGGATGATTAGAGGTAAATGTGGAGCGACGGCGAAGAAGGTTGATGCTTCGTTGACCAAGATGACCTTCGTGACTTTCAAGATTTTTTAATTTATTCAGAGCTTTTTCATATTTCGTATGTTTTTTATCTGATCTAATCTAAAACGTATCGCAAAAATTGAGGCCAGCCCAACTGCGTTGTGTTTACCGCAGAGAGCATTTTGCGAACGGTCATATTTCACAGCATCTAAAGGGAAAGGAGGTTGCGTGGACATACCGTATTAAACGCCTCCGCCTGTGATCATAGGAATCACGCCAACCAAATAAGCCTCCACAATGTTGTTTAATTTGTAGCATGCTTAGTAGCCTGTCCCATTTTGAGAAAAACCTACCTCGTTTAATGTAAATACACGCCTGATTGAAATAGTTTTTGTGTTGATTTCAAACGATTTAAGAAAAATTGTTACTTTTTTAGTAAATTGAAAGTTAAGAAAACATTGTTCCTAACATCGTAATCTATCATTTTAGCAGTGAGTATCTAAAATTTCTCAACATGACCTCAAAATGGGACAGGCTAATGCTTAATTATTAGGGTGTTTCATCCAAAACCAAAAGTTCTCAGAATCAGGCAAACCGAGGTTCCCCTAGTAGAGGATACCCATAGGGACTCTCATGCCAAATATCAGCCCATTTGGTTGAGAATTGGCCTGTCCCCAGCGGTTTAAAGTTTACATGGAAATTACTATGGGATTTTTGTGCTTTTCGTTCAATCGTACCTACAGGTCTGGGGACAACATGGATTCCCTCGGAATAAAGACAGATGTGTAGGGGATGGTCCAATGAACACATTCCAGAAGGAATTAGGCTTGTCCATTCTGTCCCCGAGGTGCGCATTGGATCGACGTCCGGTGTCTCCAAAACCAACGATTCATCCTTCAAAAGCATCGCATTTCCTTAGTATGCTATGACGGCTAGGTGGAATCCACGACGCCCCATATGAGACGGTGAACACGTGGAGAGGCATCGATTCCATTATTAACACAAAATCATCATTTTACTTTATTGAGAATAGTTGAAATTCTTCCAGCAACATCAATAATTATAATTTTAGTACTTTAAAGAATGTTTCTGAGCCAAAACTCGAGTCGATGCTCTGCCACGTGTCCACCGTCTGACATGGGGCGTCGTAATTTTCTCCTAGCCGTCATAGCATACTAAGGACAATGCGTACATTTGAAGGATGAATCGATGATTCTGGAGACATCGGACGTCGATCCAATGCGCACCTCGGGGACAGAATGGACAAGCCTAATTCCTTCTGGAATGTGTTCATTGGACCATCCCCTACACACCTGTCTTTATTCCGAGTGAATCCATGTTGTCCCCAGACCTGTAGGAACGATTGAACGAAAAGCATAAAAATCCCATAGTAATTTACATGTAAACTTCGAACCGCTGGGGACAGGCCAATTCATGGCATGAGAGTCCCTATGGGTATCCTCTACTAGAGGAACTTCGGTTTGCCTGATTCTGAGAACTTTTTTGTTTGGCTGAAACACCCTATTAATTATCCTAATAGATCTCATGAAATGAAACCCGTGACTGTAATTTTCTACTGTTAACAACTGCAAAAACGGGGTGATTCTATGAAACTGCAACATTCCAACTAATGAACTTTGTACCGCGAATAAATCACTGCTCAATTAGAACCTATCGAGAAATCGATTATGTTTTCCACGCGGAGAAATTAGCAGCAGACATGGTTGCCTATAAAAAGGGCAGTATTGCTTCTGGCGTGGTTTTGTTGAGGGTTCCGGTTCAAAATGCTTCCGATCGTTCACCAGGATGGCGATTTGGTTGGACTGCTGCAGTACATTGGTGAAGCTGAAGAACTTTGGTAATCGTAGCAGAAGAATTCATTATCTCACTTTCAGTGCTCACGTACTTTGTCCCAACAAGTTATTGCACGGTCGTATTCTACGATCACGAGCTGACCATCGGATCTTCGCCGTGCGATCTCCACTGTCAGCTACTGGATGCGGTTGATACGGCGCTGCTCAAAGGATTTCGCCAGTATCATCCTGTGATGTGGATTTCTGCGGGACTTGATTCAGCGGAACAAGATATCAGAGATGCCATCGAGTACGGCTGTCAGTCATACATTTTAGTATCGCAACAGGTGATGCAATTCTTCGATTTGAAGCTCATCATAAAAGAAACGACTCTGCAACGGATGCGAGACAGGAACTTCCTGATTCTGGATGTCGCAGAGAACCTATTTAATGCCGACAGCTGGATCACCAAAGAAGCATTCAAATGTACTTATACCAGCTTGGTAGAAACATCTTACTAATTATGAATCTTGCAGTCTACCCTAACCTCTGGCTTTTGAGTCCTCGTGAGAACGGATCGCACGATTTCTACACCCAAGACTACTCCAACAGCTACGTTAACGTGCTGCAGCTGGCCACAACCTGGAACAGCTCTTCGGCGCACTCTGCGCTCGCGGACATCCTATTTCACGACAAGCTGTACGATCTTCAGGGAAGAACCATTCCCATGGGCGTCGCCGAGTACGCTCCGTACTGCATGACTACAAACGTGGGGGCTGGAAACGGGAATGCCGATGCGTTCAACTCCACCGCTCTGAAGGAGCTGTACGTCGAGGGTTTGGAGGGAAGCCAGATCGTGGAGTTCTGCCACAACCGTAACTGTAACATCAAGTTGTGGCCTTGTAAAGAAGGTTTCGCTATCATAAAAATTGTTAGTACTGATTAGTTTTGCTTGCAGATGGTCCAAGCGATTGGGGTGACATCTTCGAAAATGGGTCCGGCTACGGTGAGATCTACTCGACGTACATGAAGGAAACGGAGTTTGCAACGTGCTGCTTGTACTACAACTGGTATCTTCACCTGCTGGACGGAAGTCAGTACGTTGCCAAGTCCACGATCACCGTTCTGGTCCCAGGTGCCAAAGTGTTGCCCACCTCACTGACCCTCATCTATCCCTTCGAAAATACTCTGTGGAGGGCGATTGCTTTCATGCTGGTTCTGATGACAGCTGTGCACCACATGATCACTGCGCTGGATCCCAACTCGCCTCAACCGCCGTTCGACAAGTCCATCTTCGACATAATCTCCATCTATCTCGATCAGGGAGTGTTCCCAAAGTATCCACCCGCCCTTTTCACCGATGATCCTCACTGACCCAAAACTCCCGTTTTAGCTCCCACTCCTCTGCGTACCGCTTCCTGGTGTCCTTCATCCTGCTGTCCGGCGTTGTGCTGAGCAACTCGTACACCAGCGGCTTCGCCAGCGTCCTAACAATCCCGCGCTACGGCAAGTCGATCGAAACGATCCACGACTTTGTGCAGACTCCGTACCGGTGGGGAGCTCCAGCGATCGCTTGGGTGCTGTCGCTGTTTGGGGCGGATTCGGTAGGTGATCCCGGGTTCACGTCTGGTAGCATGTCAAGATATCTAAACCGTTTCAGCACGACATCCAAACCGTGGTCAGGAAGTTCGACATGACCCCGGACGAAGAGCAGCTGTACCGACGTTCGCTCAGCGGAACCTACGGACTCGGGGTGGAGCTGCTCAACGGGGGGAACTTTGCGTTCGGGTCGTTTATACGGGAGGACAACGTGCGCACGTTTGAGATTCTAAAGGAGGAGTTGTACTACACTTATACGATTGGGTACGCCCAGCGGGGTTGGCCCCTGATGGAGTACTACAACAAGTTCAACCTGGAGTCGATCCAGCACGGGTTTCTGATCTACTGGGAGAGTCGTACGGCGAGAAAGTGGTTGAACAATCGGATTCAGCAGGCGCTGACGGAGATTTCCGCTGGGCATAACGAGGGTGAGGAGCTGGCACCACTGACGGTGCAGTACATTGTGGGACCGCTGTGGGTGCTTGCTTTCGGATTGTCGGCTGCGTGTGGCATGTTTGTCTGCGAAATTGCCTGGAAGATGCTGATGGGTTTGTGGAGGAAGATTACGTTGAAGCGGGCAAATAGAAGACTGTTTGATTTTGTGTCATAACCAGTACGTAACATATGTTTGCTGGAAATCAAAAACTCATTATAGTAATAAACAAGTTGAGGTGCAAAAATTCCTCCATCTTCGGATGACCAAGAGAATCAGACTCTAATTTCAGAAGATTTGGAGAAATCGATTCCGACTCCGACTCAAGCGACCTGGTCAAACCAGGAAGGTGCTGTGTCCTATCCCTCGCCTCGACCAGACCAAAATCCATGATGAGACCAAATCTGTCAGACCAAGACTGTCAGACCAAAGAGCAAAAAGTAAACAATCTTGGTCTTCGACGTAGGTGCACACAAATCAAGAAAAGAAAATTTGAAAAAGAATTTTATTTTTCCAATTCAATGACTGGGTTTGGACTGCAAAATTGAATGTACGTCAGAAAATTGTTAAGCAGTGCGGCGTCCTGTACACCGACAAATAAATAAGCAGTTAAAAGCCTTATTCTTCCATTTTAATTTTAGACCGCGTTTTCGGTTTACACCTGAAAAATCTTGAAATTCTTTATACGGATTTGTGATTCCTCTCTTTCCATCATTCCCTTGGGTCAAACCCACAAAAAAATATGATCACGCAATAAAATTAGTGCGTCCATCCCGGGAATTCCCAGGACAAAATTCCCGGGATTTTTCCAAAACCGGGAATTCCCGAATCCCGGGATTTTTTGTATTTTGTCCCGGAAATTCCCGAAGTTGGGAAAATTATAAAATTTTTGTCTGGAAATTTAGGTTTTGTTGTTGAAATAGATGAAAAACGATAAATAAAATATTAGGCATACATCTAGGGTTTTTTTAAAAAAAGGTCCTACAAGCTTTTATGTTTTCATATGTTTACAGGACCTATTCAAACAAGGTATCAGCATCAATTTGACTTATGAAGCAAACTTATAAAAAAATACCGATCCGTAAATTGCCTAGCACTCTAAATATTTTTTATCAAATTTTATATATTTTTGGATAGACTAAATTTAAAAAAAATATCATTTTAAATTCTTTTTCATGAAACTAATGTATCGAATAAAGACAGCTGTTTTTGTCATTTTTTTGCATATTGTTATAATTATTTTGATTGATTTCGGTTAAAACAGGAACAGAGCAAAACAATTAGTACACCGATCTCCAAATGAACTGCTCTAAAATCTCCTGTACCTAATTATACTGTAGTCCCGATTTTCCTTAGTCTGATAATGACCTTAAGACAACTTGATTAATATTTTTTATACACTGAAAAAAAAAAATAAAAGTACCAAATTCCCAAATTGTACGAATTTTGGCTCCTTTCCTTAATCAGTAATCCAAAAAACCCAATTACTAAATAAGGAAAGGAGGCAGAATTCCTAGAATAAAGGAATTTGGTACTATTTTTTTTTATTTCAATGTATACAACATGAATGTCTAAACTTATCCAAAGTTTAACTTGTATAATGTTATTTGTTGTCTTTTCATTTGTTATTTTAGGCATTTAAAAAGAGGCTTTTCTAGTAATAAAAAATATAAAAGATTATAAAAGATTTGAATCAAATTGGATAAGATACAAGATAAGAAACCAAAGCTCAACAAAGAACAAAAAAATCTTTAAAGCTATCTAAAAACTGATATCTGTGTTTAGGTTGAAGTATAGATTACCAACAATGAAAAGTTAAATTTATGATTTTAAGCTTGAAAAATTTGCAAATATCCCTGGAATTCCCGGGATTTCGTCTAGCCAGCACACAGCAAATAAAGTAGTAATCCAGCTGCATGTAGAAGGCCTGGGTGTAAAATAGTTTTTGCATTATTTTATGAAATTCTGTGTAATATTACACCCTGAAATATGTAGCCCATCAGTATGGGAAACCTACTTGACCGAAATGTCAAGCTTATATATACGTTTATCCTTACCATTTTTCATCGGTCTGATGGCCGAGCGGGCTAAGGCGCCAGTCCTTACTGTAGGTGCTGGGTTTGAGTCCCGTCGGTTGCAACTTTTTTTTGTGTTTGCAAAAATTGTACATGCAGCGTGTAATATTAAGTGTCTTTTTTGACGAAGGTGATGTGGATGCTTTTGCATGCGATTTTCCATCGGATTTTTTGCTGTGCATTTGACAGATTTGACAGATTCGACCTTACCTTTATCATTGTTTACTTTGACGCGTAGGACGCAGTCAAAGCCGGAAATGCAGAAGGAGTGCATCTGTCAAATCTGAATTAAACTGTCAGCTGTCAAAAGCACGAAACCAGGTGCACAATCGTCAAACAATGGGACAGTACCGTGTCTTCAGCAGCGTTCTATGTTGAAACCGTTACACATTACGTATCACGGTTGCGTCAAACTAAACATGGTTTGCACAACTGTTTGTGTTACATGATGGGTTGCATCATGTTAATTATCCCCGTTAGATCACAACTTGAAATAACTGCCGCACGTGCAACAGTGCAGTTGCAGAACACTATTTAAAAGGGAAAGTTTAGAGAATGATGCACTCTTGTGTTGAAACGTTACGTTCGAAAGTGTTGATTTCGGCAGGGAAAATGTTGGCAGACATTTCTGGCAGTTTTGAGGGTTTAAACTTTTTTCGATTTTTAAGTAAGAACGGATAAGAATAACGACGCTTCAAATTCAACTTAACCTTCTTTAAAGTTTTAGAATACTTTGCAACAGACAACTACTGTACTGTCATTTATCACGATCCGAACTTCGGACAAGGTTACAGCAATGACCATGAAGAGTTGCAATTAAGCTTGGAACAGGTGATCTCGACTGAACAGCTTCCGGTAGTTTGGATCACCGCTGGTACATCTTCAGAAGAGATTCACATTGCTCGCGCGGTAGCTCTTGGATGTCAATCTTACATCACTTTCACCGAGGATGTAACGAACTTTCTGAAGTTCAAGCTCACCGTTAAGGATTCTTCGGATCAGCGAATGCGTGACAAGAATTTCTTGATCTTTGCTAAGAATCTGACGCTCCTTCAAGATAATTTGATCATGAAGGAGGCTCTCAACTGTTGTATCGATAAATTCTCATACCTTCTTCAAAGTAACAAACTTTTCTTTCAGTTTACCCAAATCTATGGTTCCTGATCCCGTCCGATACCGATGACTACGGTTACGACATCTACACCCACAACTTTACCGTTCCAGACTCCACAAACTTGTACCACGTGGCTACCTTCGACTTCAATACCTCCTCGTTACTCCCAAACGCAACGCTGTTCCACGACAAGACGTTCGACCTGGGTGGCCGCACGATCCGCACCGGAGTGATCGACTACATCCCGTACTGTTCCACGAGCTATGTCGGTACGAACCAGGGTAATGCCGACGCGTTCAACTCTACGGCGCGGAAGGAACTCCAGATCGACGGATTGGACGGGTCACTTATCGTGGAGTTTTGCAAGCTGCGCAACTGCAACTTGAAGTTGTGGCCTTGTAGGGGGGGTTAAGCGATTGTTATGGGGTTGACAATTTTATTTTATATTTCAGTTGGACCGGATCAGTGGGGAAACATCTACGAGAACGGTACTGGCGAAGGAATGCTGTACTCGACGTACGCCAAGCAAACTGAATTCGCGATTTGTTGTTTGTACTACAGCTGGTTTGTAAGATATTTGAGAAGCTACTGACAGTTACAGAAAGATTTTTTTCCAGGGTCAACAACTATCTAGATTTCAGCAAATCTATTGCTTACTCTTCAGTTCTTATTATGGTCCCAAGAGCTAAGCTTTTACCAACCATATTTACTCCACTGTATCCATTTGATCCCACTTTATGGTTGGTAGTGTTCATAACACTTGTTATCATGACTGTTGTTCATCATGTTATTACCACCTTGAACCTGAAGGGTAAGAAACCACCGGTGGAGAAATCAATCTTTGACATCATTTCGGTATATTTGGATCAGGGAATCTTTCCCAAGTAAGAACCTAAACTGATATGGTATTAGACGATTTCAATGACATTCTTCTTTCAAGTACAACTACCTCATCATACCGTATTCTAATATCATTCATGCTACTGTCCGGAGTTGTACTGAGTAATTCTTACGCTGGAGGACTCGCGAGTGTCCTGACCATTCCCAGATATGAAAAGTCCCTGGAGACGATCCACGACTTCGCTCAGAGTCCGTACCGCTGGGGAGATCCAGCTATCGCTTGGATTTTGTCCCTTGTTGATGCTGAAACAGTAAAGATTACTTAGAATTTCAAAAAATCGCGATCATAAGAATTTCTTTTCAGACCGATCTCAAAACTGTCGTACACAAGTTCGACATCATCCCCGACGTGGAAGATCTTCACGAGCGCTTATCGAAAGCTGACTTCGGAATTGGGATTGAACTTCTCAACAGTCAAAAGCTAACCGTTGGTCCGTACATCCGCGAGGACAACGTACACTCCTTGGAGATGCTGAAGCAGCTGCTTTACTACGACTACACCGGAGCCGTGTCCCAGCGGGGTTGGCCCCTGATGGAACCGTTTGACAAGTTTATTCTGGAAGCGATCCAGCACGGACTCGTGATTCACTGGGAAAAGGCGATGCTGCGCAAATATCAGACCACAAGGATGGAAGCGGCCCTCGATCCGGCCAGTTCCCGAACTCAGCAGGACGACACCGTGCAAGCACTGACCGTGGAGCATATTTTGGGACCGATTTTTATTCTGCTGGTGGGAACAACGCTGGCAACCGGGATTTTCCTTCTTGAGGTGTTGTGGCACTCGTTGGGATTGTGTTTGGGGCGGTGGCATCTGAAGCGTTGTACAAGGCGAGATATTACCGAAGAAGTAGAATTTGAGTATCTGGAATAAGAATATTTCTGAAATAAACTTTAACGAGCTAAAAACTAAAAAAAAATCTAAAATCAGTGCAGGATAAAAAAAAACATAGTCTCCTGTTTCCTTTTTTCTCGTGTAACGAGCCTGTTGAACGTCCAGCTGAAATGATAATGAAAACAATCATTTTCAAACCATCGGAAAATTATCGTCAGCCATCCATTACCGCGGTTTTTCTTCCGACACGCCATAAATTGGCAGCAATAAGGCCTTGTTTTAACCTTTTAACATGAATCCATTAGAGGCTGCTTTACTCTTTCATCAAAATCGTAGCTGTCAGGGTTGTTAACGAACATTAGTTTTTAGTTTTTAGTTTTTAGTTTTTAGTTTTTAGTTTTTAGTTTTTAGTTTTTAGTTTTTAGTTTTTAGTTTTTAGTTTTTAGTTTTTAGTTTTTAGTTTTTAGTTTTTAGTTTTTAGTTTTTAGTTTTTAGTTTTTAGTTTTTAGTTTTTAGTTTTTAGTTTTTAGTTTTTAGTTTTTAGTTTTTAGTTTTTAGTTTTTAGTTTTTAGTTTTTAGTTTTTAGTTTTTAGTTTTTAGTTTTTAGTTTTTAGTTTTAGTTTTTAGTTTTTAGTTTTTAGTTTTAGTTTTTAGTTTTTAGTTTTTAGTTTTTAGTTTTTAGTTTTTAGTTTTTAGTTTTTAGTTTTTAGTTTTTAGTTTTTAGTTTTTAGTTTTTAGTTTTAGTTTTTAGTTTTTAGTTTTTAGTTTTAGTTTTTAGTTTTTAGTTTTAGTTTTTAGTTTTTAGTTTTTAGTTTTTAGTTTTTAGTTTTTAGTTTTTAGTTTTTAGTTTTTAGTTTTTAGTTTTTAGTTTTTAGTTTTTAGTTTTTAGTTTTTAGTTTTTAGTTTTTAGTTTTTAGTTTTTAGTTTTTAGTTTCTAGTTTCTAGTTTTTAGTTTTTAGTTTTTAGTTTTTAATTTAGTCAACGATTTTTTGTATCACAGTTTTCATCGATTAACAACCTTGTATGCTCTTGTTTATCATTATTGTTTATAGACTCTAAACTGAACTTTTCATGACTAAACAAGATTTCAAAGTTAGTTTATAATCAGAACTCGCATCAGTCAATACTGTTGAATTATTTGCCAACACTTCTTGCGAAAAGTTTGGTACAAACATAAATGATGAAGATCCATTCACAAGCTTGATATCTGCAAAAAAACCTTTATTCAGATCGTATTAAATTGGCAAAGAACATTACGGAAAATGTTGTCTCCAGTTGAAAGAAATTTACATCTCTTGAGTTTAGTCCAACTTTTGGGTATGTTTGAAGACGAGTGTCAACTTAGCTAAACTTGTTTGCTTTACAGTGATGCAATACTTCTCAAAGGACAACTTTTGCACTGTATTTTACCGTGATCAAACTCTGAACACTAAGCAAAACGATTTTCTTAGTGCTGTGGACCAATTTACATCATCGGAGCAATTACCAGTAATTTGGATTACTACTGGATTTGACATGGAGCAAGTCCTCGTTGAACAGGCTATCGAGCTTGGATGTCAAGTATTTTTGAAGATGTTGTGTAGTGATAATAAGATTTATTTTAAGTTTCTTTTCAGTCGTACATGGTGATCACTGAAGATGTAAACTTATTTTTCGAGATAAAACTCGCCGTAAAGGACCGTACAGAGCAACGAAGACGAGACAAGTTCTTTTTGATTTTTGTCGAAAGCATTTCTGCTCTGAGCAACAATCGGATTTTGCAAGAAGCTTTCAACTGTTGAGTTTTTTGGGTCTTTCAACTGGCATCGTTTGAAAGCAACTTTAATCTGTTTTAGTTTATCCAAATTTGTGGTTCATGACGTCTTCGAAAGATCTCGAAAATGGATTCGATTTCTACACCCAAAACTTCTCAATTTCATACTCCCCTAAACTAAACTATGCGAACAGTTTCAACTTGAATACATCATCCTTCACCTCGAACGCCAGCTTATTCCACGACAAACTCTCAAATCTGGGTGGAAGACCCATTCGAACCGGAATAGTGGACTACGTTCCGTACGTAACGAGCGAATTCATTGGCGCGGACAGGGGGAACGTCGATGTTGTCAACTCTAGCCGTTCGAGAGAATTGCTGATTGACGGATCGGAAGGCATTTTGATGGTCGAGTTTTGCAAGATGTACCACTGTAATCTAAAAGTGTGGGCTTGTAAGTAATATGCTGGGCTCAACTAAATGGTGATTTTTAATTCAAAGATTTGTGTTCTAGATGGAGCAGATAACTGGGGATACATTGATGATGTCGAAAACGGCGAAGGAATGCTTCATTCGCCACTGATCAATGAAACTGAGATCGTTGTTAGCACAGTTTTCTATCAGTGGTTTGTTAAGCCTTTATTTTAAATGATTTGACTAAACATGTTTTGATACATTCCAGGGTTTACAAGTTCTTGGACTACAGCAGTCCAATTGTTTTTGCATCCATCTTGATCATGGTTCCAAGGGCAAAACTCTTGCCAACCGTGTTGACACCGCTGTATCCGTTCAATCCCTCACTATGGCTAACGATTTTCATATCTCTAATAGTGATGACGGTAGTTCACTACGGTATCAGTAAATTGAATCTGTTTGGATCACCAAAACCTCGGTTTGAAAAGTCAACCTTTGATATAATCTCCATTTACTTGGACCAGGCGATCACACATAAGTACTGATAATGTTACAACTTTTCTAGAAGCTCATTCTACGATCTATTTTCAGCAAAAGCACCTTATCGTATCGAGTACTAATAGCATGCGTACTTCTGTCTGGAGTGGTAATAAGCAATTCTTATGCAGGAGGACTCGCAAGTGTTCTGACCGTTCCAAGATATGAGAAATCTCTGGAGACCATCCACGACTTCGCCCAGAGTCCATACCGCTGGGGAGATCCGGCAATCGCTTGGATTCTTGCGATTGTTGATGCGGAATCAGTTTGAATCTTGTATTATCTTGGGAGTTCCAAAAAACATAACTAAAGTCTCTTACAGGTCGATCTGAAAACCGTCGTCAAAAAGTTCGACAACATCCCCGACGTTGAGCAACTGTACCAGCGCTCCCTACCCGGAGACTTTGGCATCGGAATCGAGTTCCTAACCTGTCAGAAGATAAACGTTGGACCGTACATCCGCGAGGACAACGTGCACCTGTTTGAGCTGCCCAAGGAGATGCTGTACTACAGTTACACCACGGTGGCATCCCAGCGGGGTTGGCCCATAATGGACCGGCTGAGCCATTTTATTCTGGTTGTTAACCAACACGGACTCGTGCTGCACTGGGAAAAGCGAAATCTACGCAGATTTCAAACGACACGGCTGGAGGTTGCGCTCGATCCGGCCGTATCCGGGTGCCAGAAGGACGTCGAGGTTCAGGCGCTGACTGTGGAACATATTTTTGGACCTATGTTTATCCTGTTTGTCGGAGCTGCTTCCGCGACTGGAACATTTGTGCTGGAGATCGTGTGGCATTCACTTTGGTTGAGTGTTGGAAAGTGGAAGCAGAATGGTTAAATTTTTAATTACTTGTTTATAGTAGCTGCCTCGTTCTAACGCAAAACAATTTGTTGGAAAGTAACTATCTAAGAACCTGTAGTTTTATTTTTGCCGCATTGAAATTATTTTCACTGATTTTGTTTTTCTTTTCGCCAAAAAAACAGTAATAAGCAGATTCAAGGCTTGAAAAGGGAGCTATCACTGAATGGGACTGCTCGATATTCGATAGAACTTTCTGTCAGCGATCATTTCCCATAACGATATTTGATCGCTGACACACAACGCCTATCATGATCGTCAGTGCTTGGCGACGGTCGGCGAACGTAAACACGAAGAGAAAACGAACGAAAAATGAGCACCACTCAAGCAGCCACCCGGACGAGACAACGTTCTCTTTCTCTTTCTCTCGTTTTTGTCTCTCTTTTCCTAGTGTATGCTGCGTGGTGACAGAAATCATATGATTGCTATCATTGGAGAGATGATCGAAATCTCGGTAGAATGTCAAACGATCGCTCTCTAGGCGATTTTTCTCCTGGAGGGAGGTCAATGATTGTGTGAATGATTTTGCGTAGCACTGTGTGTGAAACGAACAAAAGCAGAATGTTGAAATCAGGTTGTCGTGGTGAAGACGATTGGAGTGTTCTGTCAGCTATCACAAACAAAGAAGAAACTTCGCAAGCACTGAGCAGATTACTATCAGGGTTAAGACGATAAATTGAAAGGTTAATTTGTAATACTTAAAGTTCACATACTTTTTATACAGGTTACATGTCGGCCATTTTCGAAATATAAAAAAAAAATTAATTGAAAACACAAGAACATTTAGATAAAAACTTTTTTCACAAATAACCTAATCAATAAAGTCAACAATACCTAAAGAAAACTGCCATTTTGTGTTTTCTATTATTTTTTATTAACGAAAATGTTGAAAAACTAACAGAAGTTTAAAAAAACTTCAACTCAAAGATGTATTTTCTAGTCTTTTAAATTAAAATAACGTTTTTTATAAACATCTTATTTTGTAAATTTTGCCCGCTAGCTCATTTGAGCTTCAAATTTGGGCCGACCTCCATAAACTTCGAGCACTTCTTTTGTCCCTTTTCACGAATCCGAGGACCGTTTTTTGATAGCTTGTGACAGAGGGACGGTACGACCCCTACCATTTTTGAACATGCGAAAAAAGAGGTGTTTTTCAATAATCTGCAGCCCAAAACGGTGAAGAGATGGAAATTTGGTGTCAAGTGAGCAACTCTCTATGAAATCGGCCGATTTCGACCATTTTATTTTTTTTTTATTTGGCTCAAACCTTGTGGGGGCCTTCCATATTACCAAATAAGCTTTTTTTGTGCCATTGGTGCACCAATGCAAGTCTCCATAAAATTTTGTCGGCTGTCCATACAAAAATGGTAAGTAAATATTCAGTCAGCTGTAACTTTTGAGTGAATTTTCTGACCAATTTGGTGTTTTGGGCAAAGTTGTAGGTGTTGTTGAGGACTTTTGAGAAAAAAATAAGTACACAGAAAAACAAAAATGCAGATTTTTCAATCAACTTTTTTTCACAAAAACTCAATTTCCCAAAATAAGTAGTTTTTGATTTTCGAGAATTTTTGATATGTTTTAGGGGACCAAAAGCCGCAACTTTTGAGCTATAGAGAAACATGGTCAAAAAATCTGCCGCCGAGTTATGATTTTTTTAAAAATAGTGATTTTTGGAAAAAAATCTAAATTTCATTCAAAAACAAATTGGAAGTAATTTTTTAATGTATAATTGATTTTCCAACCGAAAAGTACTCTACAGATTTTTTGATAAAAGGGCTCTGTTTTCAAGATATGGCCACCGAAAGTTTGATTTTAGCTAGATATTTGCAGTTTTTCAAGAATTGCTCAAGTAAGCCTTTATGTAAATCTGGACGACATATTTGATGGAGTACATAAAATTCCGAAAAAAAAGTATTTTTCATCGAGAAAACAAAAAAAGTTATAAAAACTCTGCCATGTTCCGTTACTTAACTGTAAAAAAATTGGAACTTTTTTAAGGGAAATTCAATAGACTTTTCGAGTCTACTTTAACCCAGAAGGGTATTTTTTTCATTTAAAACATTTTTTTTTCATTTGAAAATTTCGTGTTTTTCCTAACATTGCAGGGTTATGTTTTAGAGTGAAACAGTTTTCTAAAAAATTGTAGAGCAGACAATGATTTGCTTGAAATCATCACAAGTTTTTGAGATTTTACAAAAAAAGGAGCAAATCGTAATTTGCCAGTAAGTCTTGATTTGTTTTGTTCAAATGGAACTCATCAAGAGCTTATTCACAAATGGAACAAAGTCACTGTGTTTTATATAATTGTGAACTCAGGACAAAAAATAAGCTTTACATGAAAAGCTATCAACGTAATTCTTTAACCAGAAGTCTTTGGCTAAATAGCTAATACCTTTGAATAATTGACCAATACTTCTTATATAAGATGTGTGCAAATAGTGGTTTCTGTTATGCAATTCTCCATCTATCTTGATGATGTTTGGTTGATATTTGTTTGAAATTTAAATAAAAGCAAACTCCACTCAAAATGAAGTTTACCATTGAAACCAATTCCAAACTATTAAATTTCGTTCGAGTTTTGGGTAAGTCTGTGATTTCACACCAACTCAGCTAAAGTTATTTTCTTTCCAGTGATGCAATACTTCTCAAAGGACACTTTTTGCACTGTTATTTACCATGATCAAACTCTGAACTGCAGACAAAGTGAACTCTTTGGTGCAGTAAATCAAGCTATTTCCTACGGGCAATTACCAGTTATTAGGATTACTACCGGAACTGGCATGGAACAAGCTCACCTTGAGCTGGCAATCGAACTTGGATGTCAAGTATTGTGTAAGATATTGTGTAATAATAATTGGTGCAATTTTATGTGTTTTCAGTCGTACATAACAATCACTGAAGGAGTAAACTCATTTTTCGATATTAAACTCGCCGTTAAGGATCGTACGAGTCAACGGAGGCGTGATAATTTTTTTTTGATTTTTGTCGATATAATTTCTAACTTCAATTACAATCGGATTCCAGAAGACGCATTCAATTGTTGAGTGATTTGAATCTTTCCATTAGAAGTGTTTGTCAAAAGCATCATCTTTTGCAGTTTATCCAAATTTGTGGTTCATGACACCTTCGGAAAATCTTGCGAACGGATTTGATTTCTACACTCAAAACTTCACGATTTCAGGCTCCACAAAGTTGTACCGAGAAAATAGTTTCAATGTGGAGAAATCATCGTTCACGTTGAATGTCAGCTTGTTCTACGACAAACTCTCCAATTTGGGCGGAAGATCCATCCGAACGGGGATAGTGGACTACATACCGTACGCTACTACGGAATATGTTGGTGCCAACAGAGGAAATGTTGATGCTGTGAACTCTACCCTGTCAAAAGAGTTACACACCGAGGGATTCGAAGGTACTTTGATAGTGGAGTTTTGCAAGTTTTTCAACTGCAATCTTAAGGTGTGGCCTTGTGAGTATCATTCTAAGTTTTAACTGGATCTTGCAATTCATTGAACTAATTTTAGTTGGACCTGATAACTGGGGATACATAAATGATGCCGAAAACGGCGAAGGAATGATCTTTTCTCCATTGAGCAAAATTACGGAGATTGTCATTTCTTCCGTTTACTATCAGTGGTACGTAACATGCTTAAATTTCAATTCTATGATTCTTGCAAATCAATTTTGAACCCATTCAAGGATATACCAGTTTCTGGACTACGCCAGTCCAATTGCTTATTCCTCGATATTGATAATGGTCCCAAGGGCAAAACTCTTGCCAACCGTGTTGACGCCACTGTATCCGTTCAATCCCTCACTGTGGCTCACAATATTCATATCATTAATAGTTATGACGGCAGTTCACTACGGTATCAGTAAACTGAATCTGTTTGGATCACCAAAACCGCGTTTTGAAAAGTCAATCTTTGATATGATCTCCATATATTTAGACCAAGCAATCATTCACAAGTACTGATAATGGTTAAACTTTTCTAGAAGCTTAATCTACGATTCCTTTTCAGAAAAAGCACCTTATCGTACCAAGTACTAATATCATGCGTACTTCTCTCCGGAGTTGTACTGAGCAATTCTTACGCAGGAGGACTCGCAAGTGTTCTGACCGTTCCAAGATACGGCAAATCCCTTGAGACCATTCATGACTTCGCCCAGAGCCCGTACCGCTGGGGAGTTCCAGCAATCGCTTGGATTCTAGCAATCGTTGATGCAGAATCAGTTTGGATCCCGCAATATCTCAACAAACCAAACCAAACTCATCCCAACTTTTTGCAGGTCGATCTCAAAGCCGTCGTCAAAAGTTCGACGTCATTCCGGACGAAGGAAAGCTTTACCAGCGCACCTAGCCGGGGACTTTGGCATCGGAATCGAACTCCTCAACAGTCAGAAGATAACCGTCGGGCCGTACATCCGCGAGGACAACGTGCACCTGCTTGAGCTGCCCAAGCAGATGTTGTACTACAGTTACACAACGGTTGCAGCACAGCGGGGCTGGCCAGTAATGGAGCAGTTGAACCACTTCATCCTGCTGGCCAACCAACACGGGCTCGTGCTGCACTGGGAAAGGCGAGCGCTGCGCAAGAATCAGAGCACCAGGATGGAGGTGGCGCTGGATCCGACGCTTTCCAGACGGCAGCAGGACGAGGTTGTTCAAGCGCTAACTGTGGAACATATTTTTGGGCCGATTTTTATCCTGCTTGTTGGAGCTGCTTTTGCGACGGGGATATTTGTGCTGGAGATTATGTGGCATTCGGTTTGTTTGGGTTTGGAAAGTTTGAAGAAGTATAGGAAATAATTTTAATTTAAATAACAACACAAAAAAGTTAGTCAATTTGACAGACAAATTGAAACTATTAGTAATAAATATAATTTTTCTCACATTTAGTAATTTGTTATAAGGCTTTTTAATATGAATTTATTGATGATAATTTGAAATGGAAGCAAGATCAATTTATGCTGAAAACAGTAACTTCATCTCAGTTTTGACATTCAATCTCTCTCACGTAGACACTTTAAACTTTGAATTTTCCGTAGGGCGTAATATTAAATTAGAGCGTCCAATTTCCCGTCCCGGGAAAAAAAATCCCGGGAATTCCCGGGACTTCCCATAAAAAAAAATTTCCCGTTTTCCAGGAAATTTTTAAATTTCCTTGGAATTCCCGAAATATAAGCAGAAGAATATAATTTCTTAATTTTTGGACCCAATTTTTTTTAAATGCTATAGAAAAAATGAAGAAACCTTGTTTAACGAAAATATATTATTACAATTCAGGTAAACTTTTTCAAGAATAATTGGATATCGAATAAAGAATATTTAAACCCTTTACTGCCAAAGCAAAATTGAGATTTTTACAAGAAGAATTACTTCAATTCAATAAAAAAAATTAAGTAAAAGAATTATGGAGCACTGGTGCAACAATGGGTGTTAGAAAGTTTAACATAAAAAAGGTAAAGGGATAATGTCAATTTATCTTAGAATATAAATCATGTTTTCGTTCTATGAGAAAACATTTAACAGAAGTCAACTATAAACCTGAAAACCATGTGAAAAAAAAAAAACATTACAAAATCATTTAAAAATTACTTTGTATTGTTTAAGAGGTGCCCGAAAAAGCAAACATAGTTTAAAAACTTGCTCCTAATATGTGAAAATATTGAGTTGTTTAATGTAAAACAAACACGAAAAGTTTAATTTTTAAGGAAAAACTAAAAAGCTCAACCATTTTGTTCAAGAGCTGAAACCAGTATAACTTGGCTTAGAAAAGTTATTTGTTATGAAAACAATAATTTCTGAATGATCATATTCGATTTTACATAATGTGTCCAACCATACACTCTCAAACTGGTCACAGAGGCAAGTTTAAAAATAAATAAGATTGTGGAGTACGGATTCATTTAACTAACTGTTCAGAAACTTTGATGAAAAAAATCTTCTCAACAAAAAATATCAGAGATCATTTTTTTTTTATTTATTACACAATTTGGATGCTAGGCGTTAATCAACCTAAGGCCTTTTCCAGGATGCCCTCGAAAGACTTAGAGGGTTAGATTAGATTATTCATTACACAATTTGAGCTTATAAAATGAACTTATGAATTTACACTTATTTTAACCATTAGAGTCGCTGTCCTAATCAACTTTGATGCAAAATATGATTTAGAACCAAGATTAGAACAATTTTCAATAAATTTAAAATTTCCCGGGAAATTGGTAGAAAATTTCCCCTTTCCCGGGAAATTTGTAACCCCGGGAAATTGGACGCTTTATATTAAATTATTGGCTCTTTTGAAAATGTTTGTTTTGATTTGAAAATTTAGAAATTATTGTTTTCGAAAATATAGGAAAATTACACGAATGTTTCATATTTGAACATTGTAAATCGGACCATTAGTTGCTGAGATATCGACGTTAGAAAATGGTGGGTGAGACGAAGTAAACATCAATTTTCCTGTTTTTAAACCTTTGCATAGCAATATCTCAGCAACTAAAGGTCGTATCAACAAAGTTCATTACAGTAAAATATAGAGAATTTTCTCTGCTTTTCAAAAATATTTTTCCCAAATTAGGCCCATTTTACAATCTTCCGGACTTTTGCTTAAATCGTTTTTTAGCGTAACTTTTGAAGTGCTTAACTAAACTTTGTAATTTTCAATAGCGACTTATAGGACTCCAAGACGGATCAAATGAGGCCAAAACGGTCCAAATCGGTTCAGCCAGTGCCGAGATAATCCAGTGCAATTTTTTTGATCAACATCCCACCACACACACAGACATTTGCTCAGAATTTGATTCTGAGTCGATATGTATACATGAAGGTGGGTCTAGGAAGTCATATTAAGAATTTCGTTTTTCGAGTGATTTTATAGCCTTTCATCAGTAAGGTGAGGAAGGCAAAACGGTACACTTTATCAAAATTTCACAAAAGTACTTTTTGATTGCAAGGGGTAAATAACACGGGAATACCAAATTTTGGTATTACTTGAGCAAATAACAGCGACCAAAATGTACCCTTGGTTGCCCAGTAATAGATGGTAAAATACCATGAAATCATACCAAAGTCTTGTATGTGGAAGGGCACAACAATACCAAACCATGTTATTCCAAGGGTAAAATAATAACTCAAAATAGAACCATTTCAATACCAAGTTGAGGTCTTCTGGATTTTTGAACATTGCTTGAATACCAAAACTTGGTATTGCCATGGTTTTATTTTTAGGTATTCCCGCGCCCTTGGAAAATCATATTTTGGTATTCCTGTGGTCTTCCACATACATGATTTTGGTATAATTTGATAGTATTTTACCATCTATTACTGGGCAAACAAGAGCACATTTTGGTCGCTGATATTTGCACAAGTAATACCAAAATTTGGTATTTTCATACCATTTTTAGTGCAGCAGTTGCAGTTAGTGAAAAAACGGAAATGATCCATATGCAACAGCCAAATCTACTCACCTGATGATTCCATGTTGTTCTTAGTGATATTCTTCACCACACCGAATGCATTTGTCATTGATGAACGGTCTGTGCATGAAGTTCTTGAAGATTCTGAAAAATAACAAGATTGAAAAATAAGTGTTATTAAAATAAAACTGGATTGAAATTCACCAAAATTCAATAATCTTTCGATTGACTCGTTTTTCAAAGTATTTGGTTTTTTTTCAAGTCATTTTAGCGCAAAATTTATTATCTTGTCCAAATTGGTAAAAAAAATCCAATAGTTTTTGGGAAAATTGATGAAACCTTTCAATACCAAAATAATACCAAAATGTGCCATCCTGACTTCGAAAATTTTCCACAATTTCAAGTCATTTCTGTAGGGGGTATATCAAAAATGTTTAAAATCAAGTTTGAAATTTCCGGTTTTGAATGAAAGCATTCGCTTTGAGACATGATTTTAGCGCAAAATTAATTATTTTGTCAAAATTGGTCAAAGTTTTCCCATAGTTTCAGAGGAATTTGATAAAATACTGTAATACCAAAAGAATAACAAAATGTGGTGTCCAACCATTGACAAATTCGGCAATTTTGCAATATCAAAACAATACCTTAAATTGGTATGATACCACATTTTGCTCTTGCATAATCCTTAAGATAAATTTTAAAGGGTCCAGGAATACCAAAATTTGGTATTGATACCAGAGAAAGGTATTATTACGCATTTCCCTTGTTATTTACCCATGCTCGGGATACCGAAGGCACCAAAAAAGTTTCAGCCGGATTAAAAATACAAATATTCAAATTAAAAAAAAAATAGATCGATTTCATAGAGAACTGCTCATCAGATAAAATTTTGAAAGATGATTTCCCATTGCCAACTTGACTGGACACAAATAGCACGTTAGAAGTGAACAATTGTTTTTAGTTGCCTGTTGAATGTTTCAAAGCAATGCAAAAAAATGAAGCAGATTGATTCATGCCTGTTTGATACTATCAGTAACAATAATTCAAATGATTTGATACGCATGTTTTTTTTTAAATAGCTGCTTATGCTGATGTAATGCTTTCTTGACTCATATGCCATTTGCCTAGAGCTAAATTTTTGACATTCTGTAAACAAAAATACAAAAAAAATAAAATAAAATTCTGAAATTCTTTTTTTTCTGAAAATTTTCTTTTTTAAAATAAAAGATATCATGCCTAAGCTAAAATGAGAGGCGCGTGTCATTTATTGATTACGCATTACGTTTTAATGAATATAATTTATCTTAATAACTCTTTAAGGCAGCTTGTCGATAGTGGAGCAGTGGGTGCGTTTAAAAGAACAACTTACAACGATTGGCTACGCACAATAAATGAAACTGGTATTCAAAGATATAAGTATCACTAACAATCAAGCGTATTGCTGAATCATTTTCAAGTAGAGAGTGATTCATAGAAGTTGTGCTTGAGACTGCGTGGGAGTTAGATCTGAGGATGATTTCACCGGTTGAAGTCAGTGTTCACTTATCCAATCTTTTAAATTTTCTTAGTAAGAGAAAACGCTTCAATCTACTTGATCGGTATGGTTGAACTAATAAGTTGAACATTTCAGTCCCAAAATTGTTGTTGGAAAACAACTACTGCACAGTTATTTATTACGATCAAAACTTAGACAGCGCGCAAAATGAGTGCAATCGTCAGTGTCAGTTTCGAGCTGCAGCCGGGCAAGAGTTGCTCCTCCATGGAGTTCCAACCGTTTGGATTGCAGCTGGAACGGATCACATGGAGGCTCAACTAAAAAATGCAATCGAAATTGGATGTCAGGTGTCGCTTCAATCTTGAAGTCTTGAATTTTTGATAAAATATTCATTTTTTCGCAGTCTTACATGACCTTCACCGATAATCCAACGAGCTTTTTGAAAATGAAGCTTTACCTCAACGATCGAACTGCGCAACGAATTCGCGATACAAACTTTCTCATGTTTTATGAAAATGTGACCTTGGTGAACAATAATCACGTTTTCAGAGAAGCAATGAAATGTTACCATCAAATACCTGTTTTAAAATCCTTTTGAAGAATATGAATTTGTTCTAGATTACCCAAACTTCTGGATTGTAACCCCTTCCAAACCACTCGGGTACGAAATATTCACTCAAAACTACTCTGCGAAGGATGCGCCACAACTCTTCTCTGAGAATAGCATTGATATTTTGAACGCATCAAACTCGTCGACATTTTCGGATAAAATATTTGATCTGGGTGGACGGGACGTCAACGTTGGAGTAGTCGACTACGGTCCGTACTGTTTGACGGAAAATGTTGGCGAAAATCGGGAAATGCGGACGCCTTCAACTCTACGCTGAGAAAGGAGCTCCAGATTGAAGGTTTGGAGGAAATCTGATTATCGAGTTTTGCAAACTGAGGAACTGTACCCTAAAGCTGCTACCATGTGAGATTGCTTGTTGAAGGTTTTTTAGGCTGGCAACACTGGCACTGCTGCTGAGTGATGTTGGAAGAGAATTCATTTAGACTCTTCTTTGGACAGTGTTGCCAGCATTTACAAAACAAGGTCTAATTTTAACTGATTTCCAGTTGGACCGGACAACTGGGGCTACATCGACGAGAATGGAACTGGCGATGGAATGTTGTACGCGACATACCTGAAAAAGACGGAGCTATCGATTTGCTGTACATCTTTCGATTGGTACTTACTTCAGCTTCCAATCACAGATAATTCGTGAACCTTCCATTTTCAGGGTCCAAGACATTCTCGACGGCAGTCAATCGATCGCTTACTCGTCCATGAAGATCTTAGTTCCACGAGCGAAACTACTACCGACCTACCTTACTCCGGTCTATCCTTTCAGTTCCAACCTGTGGATATCGATCTTCGTAACGTTGACTTCTATGAGCGTTGTACTCCACGGTATTACGGCGCTAAACTCTTTCCGAGATGCTCTGGACCAGCCGGCGTTTGTGAAGTCCATCTTCGATACGATCGCGATCTTCTTGGATCAGGGAATCTTTTAAAGTGAGTAGCTCTAGTCAAACTCATCAAACTTCCAAATCCGGCTACAAACTTCACGTTTTTCTAGCTTATCAACCCACTCGTATCGTAGCCTCATTTGCTTTATAATGCTGTCCGGAGTCGTGCTCAGTAACTCCTACTCCGGTGGCCTGGCGAGTGTCCTCACTATTCCCAGATTCGAAAAATCGCTGGACACGATCCATAACTTCGCCTTGAGCCAGTACCGGTGGGCAGCACCTTCAATCGCTTGGACCTTCACGATAGCTGACGCGGAAACGGTTTGAACAAACTACCATCAAACCCCCCAAAACAAACCCAAACCCAACCTCAAACCCACCCATTCCAGCCCGACCTTCAAGCCGTGGTCCGCAAGATCGAGGTCATTCCCGACCCGGACCAGCTGTACCGGCGATCCCTCCGCGGCGACATCGGCATCGGCATCGAGCTGCTCAACAGCCAAAAGTTCTACGTGGGACCGTACGTCCGCGAGGACAACGTGCACCTGTTCGAGACGCTGAAAGAAATCACCTACTACGACTACACGGCCGGGGTGTCCCAGCGGGGGTGGCCCCTGATGGGGTACTTTAACAAGTTTGTGCTCGAGGTGGTCCAGGGAGGGTTCTTGATCTACTGGGAGCGGGAAATGCTGCGCAAGTTCCAGAGCAATCGGCTCGCGTTGGCACTGGAACCGATCATAACGGGGCGCCGGCCGGATGTGGCCCTGCAGAGGTTGGCCGTGGGTCACATTTTGGGACCGCTGTATTTGCTGTTTATGGGGACCGTGGTTGCGGCCGTGGTTTTTGTGCTGGAGCTGGTTTGGTATTCGGCTAAAGGGTTTCGGAAGGATCGTCGAGTCAGTGCTTGGGAGTAGCTTGAGGATTTTGATTATCATAACAGTTTAATGTTTATTTTTCAAAAGCACATGTTTTTTTTTTAATGTTTAAACATAATAAAGTTTTTAAAACAATTGTTTTTGTGAGGTGTGTTGTCAAACAAACTAGTAATTTTGCAAAGTACTCTTGTACTGTGAACTCCACTTCCGGTCTACTCCGCGTGAGCCACTCAAACCCTCCTCATGGTGCAATCCCGCGCCTCAATCTCGTCACAAACCTCCCAAAAGAGCGTATTCATCGCCTCCAGCAGCAGCTCCGCGTACTTTTCGTCCTGCTTGGGAAACATCAGGATACAGCGGGCCGTCTCCTTGGCCAAACATTCTCGGCCCCGTTTGGGTCGCCTCGCCCGCTGCCGGTCAATTTCCAACCGCAGCACGTCGATGGCGGCCCGCGTCCGCGTTTCGACGTTCCGCTGGACGATGGCCCGGTACTTGAGCAGGTTCGTCTCGAGGAAGCGTTTTTGACGCTGAGTTAGGTGGACCAGCGGGTGGTCCTCGGCGGAGATTAGACGTTCGGTGCGGGCCGCGATTGTGGAGGGGATTACGAGTTCTTCGGAGGATTCGGTCAGGTCTACGATGGAGTCGTCGGCTGAGGAGCCGACAAAGTGTTCTACCAGGGAGGTCGCTGAGGTGACCGGAGTTGGGGGTCGGTTCCGGGTTCGTTTGAAGGTTTCCTGCTCGGTTTGGTACTCGTCGACGATTTCGACTTCGCCGATTGAAACACGATGACTTCCGGTAGGGCTTTGCATCGAGGATCGGCGCCACTTGACGCTCCAGGGGCCGCACAGGACGGACATGCGTTGCTGACGTTGCTCGGCGAGGATTCGCTCGCGCATGTTGACCGCGATCTGGCCGATGAACAGGCAGTTTGCGTCCACGGTTTGGGCTTTGATCTGGTCCATGATTTCGAGCAGGGCCTTGCCGGTGTAACGCACCGTTTGTCTGTCCAGCGGAAGCTGCTCAGACGGCATCGTGGTCAGATCGTGGATGTACTGCTTGGCCGTATCGATGATCTGGGTGCTACTGATCGTTGGGCTTATTGTTTCGTGAATGTTGTACGCAAAGTCAACCGCATGCCTAACAGAAGCTTGTGAAAGTCCGTGACTCAAGTGTGGTTGCCGCACCCTAATAGCATTCCACGCCTTGAGCATCGCATTGATCATGGCAGATTTGGATCGTTTGTTGTACCGGCTTGCCAGGTTTCGAGCCTTGCGTTGAGTCAGCTGACGCTCAAACTGCTCCTGTTGGGCCAACGACTTGAGCATTCGCCGCTCAACGTTGCGTTGGTTCTCATGCAAGAAAATCTCCAGCTGGTGCTCACGTTCTTCCTCCGCTTGTTGAGCCGATATGAACAGCATCTTGTGACGTTCTTTGGTCATGATCCGCTTTGACTCCAGCGTTCGCTTCTTCAGGATCGCCATACGCTTCGTTCTGTACTGGTCCTTTTCACGCAACTTTCGTCGCAATCGAAGACAGTAGCTGAAAGCAATCAATCATCATGTTAAATTCAACCCTTAAATGCCTCATCAAGCTCCAATTACGATTTCCTGGACGCCCTGAGCAACGCATTGTTGTGCTTGACCTGAAGTGCTAGCAGGAAGCCGTCGTACAGAGCGATCCGTCTGTCCTTGCCCTTTGCCTCCCAGAATTGCTGCAATTGTCGGTTGTACTTGGCAATCGATTGAAGAGCTCTGAGAATAGAACGGGAATTACTCATAAACTTATTCAAAATTAAATAAAACAGAACTGACCTCTGCTTCTTAGCTTCCCGTAAGGCACGGCCATGACACCTGATTCGCTCGTGCTTGCCCTCAAAGTCGTAGTGCCGCTGGATGTGTAGGGCGGCCACGTGGTTGCGGTGCTGCTGCCACCATGTGCGGTCCTGAAATTTAGGAGGGGGAAAGAATATCAAATGTATCAGAAAGAAGAACACTCGATGTAAATCAAAAACTCACCAACTTCTGAAACTCCTTCTTGATCCTATTTCGATGCAGCTTCCACAGGTAAGACCTAAACCGGTTGAACTCCAACAAAGAGCAAACCACATCGTCCCTATCGTCAACGAGCTCCTGCTCGACAATCTCCTAAAAGTCAAAATCAAATTAAAAAAAATCCCCCAAAATTTCAATCCCCAAATCTCGCATCTCACATCCTTAAACGCCTCCACCTCAAAGTGCTCCCGCAGATGTTTATCGTGCAGCGGCATGTACCCGTATGAGACATCGTGTCCCAACGGGTCACTCAGGTCAAACTCGCGCAGATCGTGCGGCTTTGCCCACAGGTGCTCGCTGAGTTTTCCCCGCCGGAAAGCGGGTGGATGGACGGGGCAAGCATTGGCGGGGAGTTTCCGGTCCAGCGGGAGCTTTTCCCACTGGGGTAGTCCTCCGAAGGCGGGACACGCTTCCGGGGGTTTTGGGATGGACTGCTCGAGCTTGGAGTAGGTCGTGGGCCGGCGGACGTGCAAGAAGGACGTCATTTTGGGGGCGTTGATGGTGGTTCGAGGGTTTGGACGGAAACGAAACAAATACGGATTGCTAGGATGGAACATTTTGCTGATATTTTTAAAAATTGAATTCGATTGAAATAAAATCGTAAGATTTTTTTAAGTTTTAATTAGAAAGGTCCCATAAATAAAGAGAATTCCAGCGCTTATAGGACCTTCAAAACAAATCTAGATATGTTTTTTTAACTGATTCAAGGCGGTTTCAAAAACACCCATAAAGCAAAAAAAAAAATCTAAATTTGTTTATCTACAAGCTAACCCCGCCTCTACAGCGGCTTCGATCTAACAAATCGCCAAAAATCAATTTTTAAACCATTTTTTTTTATTTTTAAAAATCATTGGGAAGAAGAACTCTTGGTTTGTAATGTCATTTTTTAGGAGCCCTTTTGGCTGTGTTTTTTGAAGTATGTAGTAATTTTTGTAGTGTCTCAGACTAAGCCTCTACGCATGTTTTGAAAATTCAAATCATAATGGTTCCAATTTATAGCAGAAAATGAAAAAAGTGACTGTAAAAACATGGGAAAAAAGGTAGGGAACATGTAATGATATGTGTAATAATAATATTTTCAAAGTGTCTCTTTTCCTCCTTTAAAATCGAGCAATCAAGCAGGCTAACATAAATTTTCAGCATAACAACGATTTTTGGAAAAAAAGAACTTATTATGAAACATTTTATTTAAAAATTGGTATTTTTTCGGGTACCGTTTTTTGAATAGTTCTCATTAACCTACAACTTTGCCAAATACACCAAAATGATCAGAAAATTCCTTCAAAAGATACAGATTATTTTGAAATTATGTACCACTTTAGTATGGACAGCTGCCATAATTGTTTGGAGCTCCAACAAATGTTAAGCCTAATAAAAAACACAAAAAATGCATTAAATCGCCCGATTTCAAAAAGAATGGCTAAGCTGGGAAAATTGAAAATGATTGATTGCGAATAAAGAAGTAAAATGAGCACGTTTTGCACTTCGATATTTTGAATATATTGCAAACAACTTTTCATGCAACTTGCATGACACATTTTCTTCTTTGCAATTTGCCTTTTTTGTAAAGGGTCTACACTCTGCCTTTTTTGTAAAGGGTCGAACACTCATCACTAAATCGCACATGCTGCTTGGATACGCTGACGACATCGACATCATTGGTATCGATCGTCGTTCAGTGGAGGAGGCGTTCGTCCCTTTCAAGCGGGAAGCTGCGAAGATCGGACTGACCATCAACACTGCCAAGACCAAGTATCTGGTGGCTGGCAGAGCGCGTGGCAGTGCAGGTGATGGTGTTTCGGAGGTGGAAATAGATGGAGAAAGATATGAGGTGGTGGATGAGTTTGTATATCTTGGTACACTTGTGACGTGCGACAACGATGTGAGCTGCGAAGTGAAACGGCGGATTAGTGCTGCAAACAGGGCCTTCTACGGTCTTCGTAGCCAGCTAAGGTCCCGCAGCCTAAGGACGCCTACGAAAATCACGCTGTACAGGACCTTGATACTCCCTGTAGCTCTTTACGGTCACGAGTCGTGGACGCTAAAGGAGGCTGACCAGAGAGCACTTGGTGTCTTCGAGCGGAGAATCCTGCGTTCTATCTTCGGCGGCAAGCAAGTAGGAGACCGGTGGCGCAGGCGCATGAACTTCGAGCTGTACCAAGACTACAAACATGCTGATATCGTAAAAGTCATCAAGCACGACAGGCTGAAGTGGGCTGGACATGTAGCCAGAATGTCGGACGAGCGGGCGGCTAAAACGATATTCAGCAGCGAACCTGGACGGGGTCGTCGGCTTCGTGGAAGGCCTCGTACGCGTTGGCTTTGTGCAGTCGACGAAGATGCAAGAGCGGCCAACATTGTGGGCGACTGGAGACGAGCGGCCCAAGATCGAGCATCCTGGAAATCTTCGATTAGTTCAGCGTTGGGTCGATAGACCTGTTGCTGATAAAGTAAAGTAAGTAAGTAAAGTAAGTAAGTAAAGGGTCTAAAAAGAAATGATGTTTATTTAAGTAAAAAAAAACATGTTTTTAATAAACATTATTCTAAAAAATTCCTGCTTTTTTGAGAATTTAATTCAAAAGATTTTTTTCGTCTTATGCCATTGCAAATTAAAAAAAAATAACCCCACCATGTTCAAAATGGGTTCGAAAATTCAGAAAACAAACCATTTTTTTTTCAAGTTGCCGCAAAATTATGATGGAAACAGAAGTTTAAACAATTGAAATCAAATTCAAATTAATTTTTCTGCATTTATAATCATATTTAACTTGTACAGGCCCGTAAAATATTTTTAATTTGTTGACAATCGCAATGTAGGGTATTTTAACCATTAGTGGACCCCCTAGTAGAGCCGAAGCACATTTTTCACAAATTTTCAATTTTTTAAGCACTTTTCCATAACCTTTTGTACAAAACAATGAAAACTGAAGTCTTTTAAACGATTTTGACTATTTGTTTCATCAGTTTATTTGTTTTTGAGCAGAAAAATAGCCATTTGAAAAAAAGTTTTTTTTTTCCTGTTATGGACCCCCTTTTCCTATAGTGGACCCGGGTCCATAATCCGATTGTGGACCCGGGTCCACTATAGGCAATTTGTTATTTTTATACCAAATTTAACCGATATTTGATGTTTTGATGCATGGTGTAGGTCTAATGATAGATATAATGAATAAAAGATGGATTTTGTTCACTTTTCATCATAAACAAATTTGTTTTGTAAACAAATTTGGCTTTAAACAACAAAACAACCTAACAGACATTTAAACACATTTATTTCCAAAAAAGATCAGAGAAAACGTTTCAAAAACCATTGTAAACATAAAAATAATTTAAAAAAAGTAATTTTGATGCACATTTTTTCATATTGATTACATAAATGGTTGACCGAAACTAAAAAATAGATTTGTTTACAGTAGCTGATAAAACCACGCATGTTTATTCAAAAAAATGTTTTGTTCTTGATTTATTACTATAAGATATAATTTCAAACTGCAATTATGATGCTTCATTTAAGTTTAATTGACTATAGTTTTGATTAATTATAATTTTCTACGGCTTCAGCATTTTTGGTACTTTCAACATGAAACAGCTATATTTATACTCACAATGGAAAAAATATGCGTTTAGGTTGATTACAACAAGCATTTATTGTATGTTTAAGAGAAACTTTTGCTTAAATACCCAGTTTTCTTCATTTTTGAAGGTTTAATTAACAGGGGTCCACTTTTGGAAAAGTTTGGATTTTCGTTGTCCTATATTGGACCCCCCTAATTTTTGCTTGAAAATGAGCAGTTCTTCGCTTTATTTTAGTAAAGTTCCTTAAACTTACATTATTTCGGCTTGCTGAAGTTAAATAATCAGTCAAAAAATGATTGGATAGTTAATTCAATCATAAAATATAAAAGCAGTTTTGTTGTGAAAATGCTAGTGGCCATGGCTGATTTCAGATGTCGAACTCAAAACACTTATTTTGGTGAAAAGGACAATTCAATGTCAATCAACATTGTTTTAAATGATGCTGGACATGCCAAATAAAATATTTGCAGACAAAAACACGCTTGAAATTGTGATTTTATTGATTTTTTCATCAAAAACCCTTCAGAGGGTCCACTATAGGAAAGGGGTCCACTAATGGATAACGTACCCTATGATTGCAAAACTTGAATCAAAAATGTTTTTAGAAATTTGCTATATTCAAACAATTTTGAGGTTTTTGAGGTTGAGACTTTTTTCACCTGGATGATGAAGAATAATACAGTTTTGGCTTGATTATCCAAAGCTTCGATTATCCGAAGTTTCGATTATCCGATGGTTTGTATGCTGCCCATGTTCGCATAAATGTCCTATATGCAAAAACAGCAAGCTGAGAAAAACGCTTTTGAAGTTTGTCCCATACATAAGACTACGTGTTAAGTTTTCGTGAAAAAACTGGATTTCCTCCTGATTTCTAGAACAAAGTACTGGATGTTATAGGCTTTTCTGAAAGAGCACACGATTTTGAACCAAACTGCATTAATAACTCAAAAACGATGAAAATGCATATGGGACATTTATGCGATCAGGGCTAGCATCAGGGGTAGTTTAAGGGTGATACTAAAGATCTACAATAAAAAATAAGACAACAAATCAATTTTTTTGCGTAATTCGATTATCCGAAGTTTCGATTCTCTGAAGTGAAATTTCGCCGACTGTAGTTGTTAAAGAACATCTCAACAACATTCTTCCATAGAAATGCTGTTATGCTTGAGAAACCACAGTTTTTCCTAAGGGGATGCATATTACCCCCTATCTCTAATCCCAATTCTAAATTTCAAGAACACAGACCGGAATTAGATCCCTGAAATTTCTTCTTCTGAGACAGGAGCCACAATCATTAGGCCACGGAGCTGATTGATAAAAAAAAATCTGTCTTCATAATCCCTTTGAACAGCACCGATTCCCAACATTTTGGCATTCCGAAGTACCTGTCCGACAGCAATACGTCGGATTTGGCACCCCCCAGCTGCATGCTCACGCTCATTCTGTATACATATCATACTACCGTAGAACCAAAAATAAAGATTTGCAAGCACCAACGCACACACACGCAGCTCAATTCTTGAACGAAAACGGAATTGCCGGTGGTGAGTTTCTCGTCTCTGTCACCACCACACGAAGAACTTTACTGCTGTGGCGAGCAGAAGAAAATTTTCACTCAGTGCCAGCAGATAAGTGATACCGGAAAGTGCCGGGAGTGAGTTTGTCCGATTTCCGAAGGAAAAATTCCATTGATGTTACTCAACATCCTAAAACGGGTAGTAGACCATCGCCGGACCGGAACTAGTCTGTACGAGCTCATAGGAACTGCCACGAGGAATCGACCCCAAACTCAACACCATCTCCACCGGATTAGTCCAGATTTAATAGCTGCAGGTAACCTGTCCTAGACGGGGGGATGCTTGCTGGAAGCAGCTGAACATTACGTGGAGGACTGCAAAAAAAACGTGCCAAACTTCATGTGCTTAACACTAGGGCAGAGCACATCGTTCTAACACTACCTCAAACTCCGCACGGAAGGAGCAGGAAACACCGAAGTCTAACCAGAATCTGCTGCATCTGCTCCCAGAACTAATCAATCAATTCGCGCAAATCCCACACTTGGAGATACGCACATCCTTCCCTGTGGGCAGGACATCGTATCAGCTTCACTAACCAGCACCATCACCAGCAAAACCATCTCCCGCGTGTGTGTTTGTGTGTTTCGTCCTACATCTCACCGAGATAAAGAACCATCCCATTGAATCGTCACCTAACAACAACAAAAAAAAAACCCCATTCACAATGCTAACACTAACGGTTTTGATCGCCAAGGGTGAGTCTACGGGCCTTACAGCAAGGATCTTGTTCTTTAGCTGTGTATCTTCCCTTTTTCTTAGTTTGTTCTTTTCGGTGGAGTAGTTAGTGGCAATGAGAAAGTCATGCTAGGTGTTTGAGCACGGCTCTCTTGCTGAAGAGGCCCGCAGGTCGTGCTTGTGGGGTTGTTGTGTCGTGCCAAATCGCATTATCGCGAGGAAGTGTGCTCAAGTCTCGAGACTCGAGACAAGAACAGGGTAATGTCGTTTGCTCGGGTTGTGCGAGGAGGTGTACCGTAGGGTGGAGTGGATAAGGATTCGGAATTGTTTATGTATTTTTTTTATTTATAAAACATAGTAAATTTTCAAGATTTTTTTTATAAATGCCTTATTGATATTTTTGAATGTTTTTAATTTTGTATATGATCGAACAAAGATTTTTTTTAATTCAAGCTTATGCTATGGTAAAAATCCATATTTCGAAATAGGACATGTTCTTTGACTAGGTTTTTGAATTCAAAAAAATATATTTTTCTAATTTTAGAATGAATTTATGTAATAAATAACTCAAATCTAAAGCGATTCAGATACAGTCCAGACTCGATCATCCGGAAGCTACGGAAAAAATCACTTTGGATAACCGAACCACGTTTTTTTCCTTTGTCTTATTGTCGAGCTTAAGTATGACCCCCAAACTACGCTTAAGTTATTCAGAATTTTAAGGCCAAGGGAGCGTTTAATATGGCGGTACAAAATAATAAAAAATGCATTTTGTTATTTAATAGGCAATCTACTTTTCCAATTTGACTAACTGGAATTTAATGCTAAAAAAACAAACCTTCGGATAGTCGAATTTTGGATAATCGAAACTTCGGATAGTCGAGTCTGGACTGTACTTTCAAATTTGTTCGTCAAAAAAATAATAATAATCGGCAGTCATATTGCTAGGTGAGTGAATCGGAAAATGTTGACAGTTCAACCCTCCTGTTAACTCCACCCTACGGTAACCTAATGTAATTTGTGCCAGTAGAAGTACAGCAACAGTTGTATAGTAGTAACCGTAGTACACGCATACACATCTAGCGAAACAAACTGTCAGTGGTGAATAAAGCAAAACGTGAACAATATTCACCACTGTCATCGGCGTCAGTGTAGTTGTAACATTTTAAATTTTGTCAAGTATTAGTGAGCTTGCGCGTTTTTTCTCTCTCTCGTTTGGGGCACGTTCACAGCTTTTTGTTTTGATTCCTCTATTTCTTCTCAGTTAGTATGGTGTTCTGCAAGTTATTATATCGCAAATGGAATGAAGAATATTTTAATGATCCAAAAATAGCAACAAAGTAATTTAATTCGCACCGTGCTTCAAATTTCATATCTTGGAACAGTCCACGTATAGAAAATAAAAATGTCATTAAAATCTTTTCGCGGAATTCTTAATGAAGCACTTTGATGCAAGTGCCTTCCTGAGAAAGACCGAAGGTCGTCTTAGCCGTTTGTTATGCTTTTTGGCAGCAATGAATAGACTTGAGACCGTCGTTGACGTCGATTTGGTGTTGAATGAAATTCGACATCTTTAAGTTCGAGAAGTTACTATTCTGACCCTACGTTGACGTGCAGAGCTGTTTAGAAAAAGTTGACGGAAATTAGTTGTAAATTTATTAAGGAACTTAAGATTCGTCATTAGTTCCGTCTTTTCAGGGCTTTCTATTTTTATTTTTTTTATCTTTATGAAGAATTTGAAGATTTCAAATTTGAAGATTTAAAGATTTGAAGATTTGAAGATTTGAAGATTTCAAGATTTGAAGATTTGAAGATTTGAAGATTTGTAGATTTGAAGATTTGAAGATTTGAAGATTTGAAGATTTGAAGATTTGAAGATTTAAAGATTTGAAGATTTGAAGATTTGAAGATTTGAAGATTTGAAGATTTGAAGATTTGAAAATTTGAAGATTTGAAGATTTGAAGATTTGAAGATTTAAAAATTTGAAGATTTGAAGATTTAAAGATTTAAAGATTTAAAGATTTAAAGATTTAAAGATTTAAAGATTTAAAGATTTAAAGATTTAAAGATTTAAAGATTTAAAGATTTAGAGATTTAAAGATTTAAAGATTTAAAGATTTAAAGATTTAAAGATTTAAAGATTTAAAGATTTAAAGATTTGAAGATTTGAAGATTTGAAGATTTGAAGATTTGAAGATTTGAAAATTTGAAGATTTGAAGATTTGAAGATTTGAAGATTTGAAGATTTGAAGATTTGAAGATTTGAAGATTTGAAGATTTGAAGATTTGAAGATTTGAAGATTTAAAAATTTGAAGATTTAAAGATTTAAAGATTTAAAGATTTAAAGATTTAAAGATTTGAAGATTTGAAGATTTGAAGATTTGAAGATTTGAAGATTTGAAGATTTGAAGATTTGAAGATTTGAAGATTTGAAGATTTGAAGATTTGAAGATTTGAAGATTTGAAGATTTAAAGATTTAAAGATTTGAAGATTTGAAGATTTGAAGATTTGAAGATTTAAAGATTTAAAGATTTAAAGATTTAAAGATTTGGAGATTTGAAGATTAAAAGATTTGAAAATTTGACGATTTGAAGATTTGAAGTTTTGAAAATTTGAAGATTTTATGATTTGAAGATTTAAAGATTTGAAAATTTTAAGATTGACGATTTGAAGATTTAAAGATTTAAAGATTTGAAGATTGAATTTTTGAAAATTTGAAAATTGGAAAATTTGAAGATTTGAAGATTTGAAGATTTGAAGATTTGAAAATTTGAAAATTTGGAGATTTGAAGATTTGAACATTTGAACATTTGAAGATTGGTATCATCCATAAACCACGTGGACACTTTAGGGGGAGGGGGTGGTATGGCGATTATCCACGATCCATATAAAAAAGTTTTTTTTGGTGAAAAAGGTACTCGAGCATAAATATGAAACATATTTGCATTCGAATGCCCTTTCTCAGTTAATTTGGCCAAATTCCAAGCAGAACTACTTTTGCCCAAAATATCCCCGGGATTATCCAACCTGCATTTTCTCAATATTTTCTCGTAACCGTTACGTTTATCCCGGTTCTGCAACGTCAAACTATTCACTAATCCCTAGTTCGCTTCAACTCTAGTTCAAACCTTCCGAACCGGTTATGTCTCAGCATGGCAACACAGAAACGCCCGGCTCTCAATCCGGTCGATTCTGCGCACTTCCTCGTACCGGTTGGAGCCGATCCCAGCGCGCAGACTCGGTCCGTTCCGAAGCTAAATCCGTCCGGCTGTGACGACGGCCATTTCGCGGGGACCTGCCAGTCATTCGCCAGCACTCGTTGAAGCCGGTCCAGAGAGAGCCGGACTCTGTATCTAAGGACAGTTTGAAGGTCTTTGCAACGTGGTCAAGTTTTTCTTTTACGTTCTTTCCCAGTGAGTAATTTTTATTTTGTGGAAAAAGTACGGTGAGTCGTCATTTGTTTTTTGTTGTTTGTTCTTTCGAGATGTCGTGGAATTTGACCCGTTTTTGGGGCTCAGATGTGAAAGGGGCAGGGTCGGAAGTTCATCAGTCATTTAGGCTGGGGTTCAGAGGGGAGGGAAGAGGGGAAAGTAGTTTTTCAATGGACGTCGATTGGCGCCGCACAATTTTCCCTGACAAGGCCGAATTCAACGTAGTGAAATCGCGTGCTAGAAAGAGATGTTTCAATTTTCCCATAAGTGTCATCTATTTAATTGGTCTCCGTAGAACCGTAGATGGTAATTAGAGCGGTACACTCAGTAATATGAAAAGTGCCAATCTGATTCTACGTAACATAAATAATTCGATAATTTTTATACGATCAAACTTTTAACAAACAATAGGTTGAATATAACAAATTTACCATGAAACAAAAGATGTTTTCAAACAGTTATGTTTAGGATAATCCTGAGTGTACCTTCTAGGGTACAAATAAATATAACTTCTATCTGCATGCCAAGTTTACATTCATTCCTCAAGTGTCGTTGCTTCAGTTCAGACGTATAATTCCCAAGTGCTTCGGTAGCTCTCTGGACAATTCTTCCACCACCAACTCGGTGAATCAACTCGGCTTGACCTTCTGTCTCTTGATTCTTTGTCTTCAATTCCAAAGCATTTTCCCGACTTGCCAGCACCATGGTTAAGCAAGGCCCACGCCCACTGGTCATCTGTGGCCCATCGGGATCCGGAAAGAGCACTCTGCTGAAGAAGCTCTTCAAGGAGTTCCCGGACACGTTCGGGTTCAGTGTGTCGCACACGACGCGGAAACCCCGGCCGGGCGAGGAAAACGCTGTCCACTATCACTTTGTTTCGGTCGAGGAAATGCAGGCCGCCATCGAGAATGGGGAGTTCATCGAAACGGCCGTGTTCAGCGGGAACATGTACGGAACGAGGTAAGATCCGGCGACCTGCATCAGTTTGATGCTGTTCTAACTATTCATGCTTTTTTAAACCAACAGCAAACAAGCGGTGGAAAACGTGCAACACCAGGGCAAGGTGTGCGTGCTGGACATCGAGATCGAGGGGGTGAAGCAGGTGCGCAACTCGGACCGGTTGAACCCGCTGCTGGTGTTCATCAACCCGCCGTCGGTGGCCGAGCTGGAGCGGCGGTTAAGGGGCCGCCAGACGGAAACCGAGGAGAGCCTGCAGAAGCGGCTCAACACGGCGCGGGTCGAGATTGAGTATGGTAAGTCATGGTTAGGGGTGGTTTTTGAGGGAAATTAATCATGACAGGATTTTTTTAAGATATTTTTTCACTTGACCCTCTTCAATTTAAATGAAACTTTGTAGACTTGTTATTATAGGGTTATATGAACCATTTAGGCTGGTACAAATTTTTATTTAAACCCAAAAAAAAATCATATTTGAAAATCCTCATTTTAGTTTTAGATGACAAAAATGCCATCCATAGAGATGGTCAAAATTAATGTTACATTTTCTTTGGATAATAAGATTTTGCAAATGTTGAAAAACAGTTATTTGATATTTTATAAAGCATTAAGAACTGCTTTTTTAAGTTGAAATCTTGTGTTCCCGAGCAGGTGGAAATAACTGGAATTATGTTCTGTTATTTCTGTTATTTTGAAGAAATCGGCAAAAAATCTACTTTTTTCACTAAAATTGCGATAACTTAAAAAATTCAGCGATGACCTATACATGTCTGAGTATTAAAATTTTCGTAATTGAAAGACGCAACTTGAAATTTTCTGCGGAATCCGATAAAAATATTTTCAGACATAGGCTCTTTGGTCCAGAAACGGTCAAAACGCCATTTATAGTTTTCATACGACTTTATCAATAGTTAAGCTAGATTTTTGGAACTTCTTTTTATTTTTCTCAAATAGCCAAACTCATCACCTTTCTTTTGCGTCCAAGACAGCTAAAATCGGATGAAATGGCGCGGAGATATGATTTTTTTTTATGATTGGAAGATTTGAAGATTTGAAGATTTGAAGATTTGAAGATTTGAAGATTTGTAGATTTGAAGATTTGAAGATTTGAAGATTTAAAGATTTGAAGATTTGAAATTTTGAAAATTTGAAAATTTTAAGATTTGACGATTTCAAGATTTGAAGATTTAAAGATCTAAAGATTTAAAGATTTAAGGATTTAAAGATTTAAAGATTTAAAGATTTAAAGATTTAAAGATTTAAAGATTTAAAGATTTAAAGATTTAAAGATTTAAAGATTTAAAGATTTAAAGATTTAAAGATTTAAAGATTTAAAGATTTAAAGATTTAAAGATTTAAAGATTTGAAGATTTGATTTGAAGATTGAATATTTGAAAATTGGAAAATTTGAAGATTTGAAGATTTGAAAATTTGAACATTTGAACATTTGTAGTATTCTCTTTAGATATAGGGGAACTATACCCTTTCTCAGCCTATTTCTATTATCGGCCTATCAGCACTTTGACCATGAATTACAGCTTTCAAAAAGTGTTTTTGACTGTTCCATAGTAATAAATAACTCAAATAAAAGTGAGCAAGCAACTTCCCATTGTTGATACATCTGAAAATGTTGATTTAATAGCGGTAAACGGCAAAAGTGATGAGAATTGGTCGAACGGCTTAGAGTGATTAAAATGGGTATATTTCCCCTATCATTCCCTATTTTGTTAAATGTACAAATTTAGCTCAAACTTAGATCAAACGTAAATCTTAGAAATAGTAATAAAGTCATTCATAGGGTTAAAAATTATGACGTTTTTTTCGTGATTTAAAAAAATAAAATTAAACAAAATTCACTGTATTGTTTGCAAATGTGATAAAATATAGCACCATGATTTTTTGGTGAAAAAGGTACTCGAGCATAAATATGAAACATATTTGCATTCGAATGCCCTTTCTCAGTTAATTTGGCCAAATTCCAAGCAGAACTACTTTCGCCCAAAATACCTCCGGGATTATCCAACTTGCATTTTCTCAATATTTTCTCGTCACCGTTACGTTTATCCCGGTTCTGCAACGTCAAACTATTCGCGAATCCCTACATCGCTTCAACTCTAGTTCAAACCTTCCGAACCGGTTATGTCTCAGCATGGCAACACAAATTTTTGAAATTTTCTGCGGAATCCGATAAAAATATTTTCAGACATAGGCTCTTTGGTCCAGAAACGGTCAAAACGCCATTTATAGTTTTCATACGACTTTATCAATAGTTAAGCTAGATTTTTGGAACTTCTTTTTATTTTTCTCAAATAGCCAAACTCATCACCTTTCTTTTGCGTCCAAGACAGCTAAAATCGGATGAAATGGCGCGGAGATATGATTTTTTAAAAAAAAAAATGGTTTTTGCGAAAAATGACGAAAATTGCCATTTTTCGAACCACCCTATCATGATGTAGGTCATCCTAATGGCCAAACAAAAAAATACTGGTCGAATTATTTTGGCCGAGGAACCCCCAGAAAAAATTTTAGCCCGATTGGAGAACTTTTTTTTCGGTTTAGGCTCTTTTCAAATGGAATTGCTGTTTATATATTAGCGTGGTTCACGTTTCTATGAAAAAGACAAAAGTTGTTATTTTGTCTTGCATCAACCGGAATTTCGTTCTTTTATGTCCCCAGAAGCACTCCTGAAAATTTGAGCCCATTTGGTAAGGTCTAGGAGCTCCAGTTTTAATTTGAAATTTATATGGGATTTTGATTTATTTTCCATGGAAACTATCTTTTTACATTGTATTAGGATTTTTTATAAATCGATGAAATGACTTGATTCTTATAGTAGGAGATAGGTTTTGAACTGGGAACAACTTTGTAGAACATACCAACAAGCTAGGAAGTGACCCTTTAAAGATACAGATACTTTTAGATGGTGGCTTTTGAAGGGCCAGCCACCATCTAAAAGTATCTGTATCTTTAAAGGGTCACCTAGCTTGTTGGTATGTTCTACAAAGTTGTTCCCCAGTTCAAAACCTATCTCTACTATAAGAATCAAGTCATTTCATCGATTTATAAAAAAATCCTAATACAATGTAAAAAGATAGTTTCCCATGGAAAATAAATCAAAATCCCATATAAATTTCAAATTAAAACTGGAGCTCCTAGACCATACCAAATGGGCTCAAATTTTCAGGAGTGCTTCTGGGGACATAAAAGAACGAAATTCCGGTTGATGCAAGACAAAATAACAACTTTTGTCTTTTTCATAGAAACGTGGACCACGCTATTATATATATATATATATATATATATATTTTTTTTTATATACACAGAAAAAAATCAATTCTTGAAACCGTGAAGTCAGTTCACGATTATGAGAACCACGAAGGAATATATTCACGTTTATGGTGCAAATGCACCATTCTCATGAATAAATTCCTTCGTGGATCTCACATTCGTGAACTTAATTTACGATTACGGGAATTGCTTTTTTTCTGTGTAAGTGTTTAAGACCGTTGAATGAACATACACATCAAAGCTGAAAATAACAATCTGCTCATATTGAAAAAAGAAACAGTTTCCTGAAATCCTGCTTTTTTTTGTATTTTTTGATTTATGTAAAACTTTATCTATCGATTCCTGATGTCAAAATAAGCTATTTTGCAACATTAGCTTCTTTATACAAGTCTCCATACAAATTTGAGAGCTGTTCATAGAAAATTGCTTTGTAAATATTCGAATATGTGGATCTCGAGAAAGGATTTTCTTATCGATTTGGTTTCTTCGGCAAAGTTGCAGCGTTGAAAATTATTCATTATAAGGATTTTCTAGAAAAAAAGATGCGCGGTAAAAAAACGTCTTTTAAAATAACTGTTTCTCACAAAAAACTCGATTTTGACAAACTTTACCCCATTCGTTTTTTTATATGTTTAAGTAAACAAAAGTGCCTACTTTAAGCTATAGGGTATGATAGACGTTTCATTTCTGGTCAAGATTATGATTTCAAGCAAAACAATGTAAATGGGCACAAGCCGAAGAGGATGTTTACTTTAGGAACGAGCAAGACAAACTTTTTTGACTCTTCGGCTTTGGCCCATATACATTGTTTTGCTTGATTTTGTTGAATGGAATAGTGTTTTTGAATAGTTTTGAAAAGAGGCCCATTTTTTTTTATTCTGCAGCCATCCCACATATTCAGAACACCCACAAATTCGGAACACTTTTATGATAATTTGTCAATAGTGTTATTTACGTGTGCATGTATTGCGTGTACATACACGAAAAAAAGTGAGGTTAAATTTTGTCCGGCCAGCAAAATCAAATGGTGCGCTAGTGTGCGTACGCGAAATGTCATAAAGCTCTATAGCATGCCAAAAGTACCTTTTCTGTCGACCTTACTATTTTTAGAACCTTCATTTGGACATTATCTTGCTGTTTCACTAGCAAAAGTAGTACTTTTTGAACAAAAAACTTCATTCCAAGACTATTTTGTCCAGAGCAGCAAAACACTGCCTCCAAATGGCCTGTTTCGTAATTGTGGGATGTTATTGTGCCTCCCACAATTGTGGAACACCTGAATTTAACTGATATTTTCACAAAAAAAAAGTTATCAAACCATGTATAAAATATCACTAAGCTTGAGTTTCATTGGTTTCAGTGTGTGAAGTCACTATTTGGTAATAAATATGTACTCCTGGAGAGAACCAAAGTTTGTTTACATTCGTAAGAAAAAAGTGTTCCGAATTTGTGGATATCAAGGGTCAAAGTAATTCTTCAAAAACTTCATATAAAATTTAAAATTTGAAGATGTTCGATACAGCTTTCGAAAGATCGCAAGAAAAGCTTTCAAATGAAGGTAAAAGCGAATCATTAAGTTCAATTATCGATTTGCTATGATTTTTTGAACATTGGCCGATCTGGAAACCGTTCCGAATATGTGGGATGACTGTATTGGAATTCTAAATCGAAAAGTATTTTTTTTTTTAATTTTAGTAATATGCACCGATTTTTGAGTTACTATTTAAGGTTAAACTATGCACCATTTTTTTTAAATTGTAAAAAAACAAATATTTGAAGAGCTGACAAAGTTCTCAAAAATTTGTTTGTTAAGATAAGGCCCTTGCAAAGAGAGAAAATTACAAAAAAATGAGTTTTTTCAAGTTTCAACTCATTTGACCCTTTACTTTCAATCGATGATATCTTGAAACCCGTATTTAACAGTTTTTTTTTTTAATTTTTAAAATCACGACTTGCGTTTCAATAGGGTCTAATTATATGATTTAAGCCTTTTAAATGCAACGCATGATTTAAAAAAAATATAAATATATTTTCAAAGATTTGTGAAAATTTCACAAAAGTTTCACTGTATGACATTGAAATTCTGATCAATTATTCTCAAGATATCATCAAATGAAAATTGAGAGACAAATGGGTAGAACTAAGAAATACTCATTTTAATTATTTCCATTCTTTACAAGAATTTTCTCAGTTTTTGAAGTGTATTGTTTTCAATGAAGTACAGGGATGGACATTTCAATTACTTAATAAAAAGCATAATTTTGTTAACTAATTTAACCCTGAAACGGTTCAATATTTCTTAATTTTACAAAGTAATTTTCTATTCAGAATTGAATTTTACATCTTAAAACGATTTTTCAATATGATTTTTGAAAGTTTAAAAAAATATTTTCAAAAAATCATAATTTGACCAAAATCAAATCATCCAACTTATCCTATAGTTCAAAAGTTGCGAAGGGGTAAAGTTTGTTAAAATCGAGTGTTTTTTTTTGCAAAATAACACTAGTTAACAATATGTGAAAATTTTATCTTGAGTTTACCTATTAAAAAAAATCAATCTAAAAATCTCTTCTCGAGAAACAGATTTTAAAAATTTCGGAAATTTTCAAAAAGGTATTCACTTGGTTTATGGTCCCTTAATGGCTTTTAACCATTATGATTAAGACTAGGCTAGACACTTGGTTGGTTGTTTCAATGCATCTTATGATCCTTGATTGTTTATAAACTTCATGATTTTTTGAATCACAGGGAATTTCGTATGGATTGAACTAATGGAAACCAATGGAAAATATAACATTCTCTTGAAAATTAGCCGTGATAAACAATTTGGTAACGAACATGTATTTTTTTTTTCAGGCACCACCACGGGCAACTTCGACGTCGTCATCCACAACAACAACCTGAAGCAGGCGTACGCCGACCTGCGGGACTTTATCGTGCGCGAGCTCGAGACCCAGCAGGGCCAAGGTATCAACGTTAGCCTGAACCGCGTGCCGCTTGCCGACGACTAAAAGCGTGTGTGTTTTGAGTGCATCTACTGTGACTCGCCGGAGCTGCGGGACGCCCAGGGCCTCATAACGCCCTCGGATCCGTTCTATCCGTGCGAGTTCACGTAGCCGTTTCCGCGACTAACCATCCCTCAAGTGTTGTTTTGGAAGCCATCTTTTTTATGAGTTTCTTGGTTTTGATTTTTGCATCTTGATCGCATTTGTCCCCTTTTTGCCCCCCCAAATCTTAGTGTTGCGTCATTCCAATCTCTCTTACAAAACAAGAATACAGTTCAAACCTTTTTATCGTTAAAAAATAAACAAAACACTGATCGTGGTGCTAATGAAACTAGTTCCGGACTGTCCGACACACAATGCCAATGATCCCACTCACTTACACAGAAAGATACAGGACAGGACTAACCACCCTCAAAAGTATGCAAAATATTAGGTGTTATATGAAATTGGAACCGGTTTAGTCGACACCCTGTTAGGACCTAAGTGTTAGTGAATATATATAACTCTGTTGCGTTAGAAAGAAAAATAACACTATAACTCGTAAGATTTACCATAGATATTACACAAAACAAGTAACAGAAACGCAGATGTATTGGATGTTTACCGGTAGGTCACGTAGACATTATAGATAGACAACAACAACTCGGTTTCTTCGCAATCGTTACATTCCACTTTTCGAATTGTGTGCTTTTACTTTAAACTTTCCATTAAACAGTCGTAACTCCTTCCGTTTCTTTTTTCTTTGTGTAACAACACTCCATTACCATGTTGCCGCAGGCAGTCCCACCCAATAGGTAATAATAGTGCAATGAGCAAATTTTCCCCTGCCCCTCCCGCCACCAAGCCGACCAGTTATTAATAGCATTGCTCGCGTACTAATTCAAGCAACTCCCCTCCTCCGTAATACATCCCCTCTCAGCCTGACTACTTGAAGAATGACGGATTTTAAAAAATCGAAACCATGCTCCAAATTGAAATCGCACGTCATTCTTCGAATTGCATGATTTCCGGATCACCTGCTGTAACATCGAGCACTGTTCGTAATACAGACCGAGTTTCCTGAAATGTTGTGTGTGCGAGATGTTTGTTTTGATCGATTAATTAATTGTACACCGGAGTGCTGCCTTGGTCCATCTCATAATACCCACCACCGTCCGACGCCAAGGACGCCCTGAACGGTGGTTGAGGAATTCTCTGGAAAATCGCAAATCGATGGTTTTGAATATTTTTTTGTTACTTACTTGTCAAATTGACCGAAAATGACAGATTTGTACTTAACGGAGTTATTCTGGATCGATTTCACTAAATGACTGTAAAGTTGTCAATAAAAACTTACCTTATTTTTTTCAGCATCAGTTTCCTCGATTTCTCGCTTACTTTTTCAAAAGATTATAAGTACATAGGAAACTCATGACGCATTGGTTGTTTTGAAAAAGTAATCTTGCTTGTACCAATGAATGTTTTTTATTTGTGTTATTTTTCTTTTTTGGTTGGGACAGGTACAAACATCGTTGATTGATGTCTTAGCGAATTTCTAATAGTTTTTAGAAATTAGGTATAATTTTTATTTAAAAAAAACCTTACTTAATTTCGAGAAGGTTGACCTTTTTGATGATTGATCAATCGTTGAAAATATTCTTCCTAATATTTGAATAGCGAGGACTTTGGATATTCGAGTGCAGAACCAAAAAAGAGAAGATTACAGTGAACTCTCTTTGTGTTGATCAGTTGTTTTACAATATTGGTAACAAATGCTCGGAATGTTGCAATACATTTTGAAAGTAATATTATTTTCTTCTGAATTACTTTAAATTTCCGTTTTCTACAATATGGGTATTAAATGCTTGATATTTTTTTCATACATTCAAAAGTGATATTAAAATTACATATTTTCGACAAAATACTAAAAATGTCAGTTTCACAATATGGGTTAAACATTTCAATAAAAAATTTGTGTTTTTTACTTCTAATATTTTTTACAAAACCTAGTCTCTTCTATAAAATGCGTAGTTCTTTAAAAAACTAGAATATTTGAAAACATATTAAACCGGGGCAAATATTTTTTTTTTTAAATCAGGGGCAAAAAAATAACTTGAAAATAACAATGGAAATAGAGGTCTTATCAACTGAAAACCATCTGATACGCATTCTCCTGCATTGATGATCATATTTAGCATGTTTTAGCTTTTTTTTTAAGAATATTTAGAAAATGCATAATTATCGATCATTTGAAACCTTTATTGTAAAAACTAAAAGCTTGAATATTTTTTCCAAAAATACGTAGTTTTGTAAATATTTTGGGTATTTTCGAAACAAAACATCACTGCTATCGAAATGTATGAAAAATGTCGATCATTAGATAACCACATTTAGAGTTTTTTTAAATGCGTGAATTATGAAAATTTTGAGCACTCAAAAAAAAAATTTAATCTTTCATAACGTTATGCAAAATTTCCGATCATTCAATACCCAAATAGAAAAAAAACTGATTAAAATTGATTATGTTTCGAAAATACGTAATTTTGTCCAAATTTTGAGTATTAAAAAAAATATTTCCTTCGAAATTTATTAACAATTTCCGATCATTTAATACCCATATTGTAAAAATACTTGAATTTCGAGTTTTTTTTTTTTCAAAAATAAGTAGTTTTTGTAAATGAGTATTTCCAAAAATGAGTTAAAACTTTCAAAATTGATGAAAAAATCCCGATCATTTGATATCGATATTGTAAATAACTGAATTTTTAGTATTTTTTCGTCTACCTAGATAATTTGATATCCATATTGCAATAACAATAATTTTGTTTTTTTTTTCGAAGAAAAATTGCAATTTCAAAATACAGGAAATTTCGTTTTTTTTTTGAGAAATTTTTCATATAATAAAAATTGCAATGGATAGCTGAAATCATCCCGATTCTAAAACATTATAATTTGTTTAAAGTTTGAATGATTTTTCCAATTTCTCCCACCCAACTAAAATTCCATAAGGTATCGTTCTTTTATTACGTAACCTAGCTGGGGGAAGGGGAAGGTGGGAGACCGTGTTAAGCTCCATACATTTTTTTTTAAAATTGTATGGAAATTTTGTTACGAGGGAGGGGTGAGTCTAAAAATCTTTTTTTGACAAAGGACTTTGTCTTAAAGCTCTATCTGCGGTGTCAATGCAAAATTTTTCGAAAATGTAGCGTTACCGTCGCAAGCCCTCGGCGTGACATTCTGTTTCTGTTGCGTAGATGCCGTGAAAACTAGTTAAGCTAAAAGTTAGCCTCTGGAGGATTTAGTGTCCATCAGACTTTCATCAAAGACGGACCTTACGTTGGGAATTTTATTGCTCACACACACACACGCAGGTGGTGCACGAACTTGAGAGGAGGTCCAAGAAGTTATTGACGGTAGCCAGAACGGTCACCGGAATACCGAAATTATTGGGAACAATTTGGTAGGATATCGGCCACACCCGGTGTGGCCAGTGCCCTGAGGGAAGGTTCTACCGGGAGGACATTTACGGAACCATACAAATTTGGGCAATATGGGTATCAAAATTCATGGTTTTTGATACTGGTAATGAAAATGGCCATTTTGGCAGGATTAGCCACACCCGGAGTGGCCGTTGTCCTGAGGGAAGGTTCTACCGGGAGGACATTTACGGAACCATACAAATTTGGGCAATATGGGTATCAAAATTCATGGTTTTTGATACTGGTAATGAAAAAGACCATTTTGGCAGGATTGGCCACACCCGGAGTGGCCGTTGCCCTGAGGGAAGGTTCTACCGGGAGGACATTTACGGAACCATAAAAATTTGGGCAATATGGGTATCAAAATTCATGGTTTTTGATACTGGTAATGAAAATGGCCATTTTGGCAGGATTGGCCACACCCGGAGTGGCCATTGCCCTGAGGGAAGGTTCTACCGGGAGGACATTTACGGAACCATACAAATTTGGGCAATATGGGTATCAAAATTCATGGTTTTTTAAACTGGTAATGAAAATGGCCATTTTGGCAGGATTGGCCACACCCGGAGTGGCCATTGCCCTGAGGGAAGGTTCTACCGGGAGGACATTTACGGAACCATACAAATTTGGGCAATATGGGTATCAAAATTCATGGTTTTTGATACTGGTGATGAAAATGGCCATTTTGGCAGGATTGGCCACACCCGGAGTGGCCATTGCCCTGAAGGAAGGTTCTACCGGGGGGACATTTACGGAACCATACAAATTTGGGCAATATGGGTATCAAAATTCATGGTTTTTGATACTGGTGATGAAAATGGCCATTTTGGCAGAATTGGCCACACCCGGAGCGGCCAGTGCCCTGATGGAAGGTTCTACCGGGAGGACATTTACGGAACCATACGACTTAGGGCAATATGTGTATCAAAATTCATGGTTTTTGATACTGGTGATGAAAATGGCCATTTTGGCAGGATTGGCCACACCCGGAGTGGCCATTCCCCTGAGGGAAGGTTCTACCGGGAGGACATTTACGGAACCATACAAATTTGGGCAATATGGGTATCAAAATTCATGGTTTTTTAAACTGGTAATGAAAATGGCCATTTTGGCAGGATTGGCCACACCCGGAGTGGCCATTGCCCTGAGGGAAGGTTCTACCGGGAGGACATTTACGGAACCATACAAATTTGGGCAATATGGGTATCAAAATTCATGGTTTTTGATACTGGTGATGAAAATGGCCATTTTGGCAGAATTGGCCACACCCGGAGCGGCCAGTGCCCTGATGGAAGGTTCTACCGGGAGGACATTTACGGAACCATACGACTTGGGGCAATATGCGTATCAAAATTCATGGTTTTTGATACTGGTGATGAAAATGGCCATTTTGGCAGGATTGGCCACACCCGGAGTGGCCATTGCCCTGAGGGAAGGTTCTACCGGGAGGACATTTACGGAACCATACAAATTTGGGCAATATGGGTATCAAAATTCATGGTTTTTGATACTGGTGATGAAAATGGCCATTTTGGCAGAATTGGCCACACCCGGAGCGGCCAGTGCCCTGATGGAAGGTTCTACCGGGAGGACATTTACGGAACCATACGACTTGGGGCAATATGCGTATCAAAATTCATGGTTTTTGATACTGGTGATGAAAATGGCCATTTTGGCAGGATTGGCCACACCCGGAGTGGCCATTGCCCTGAGGGAAGGTTCTACCGGGAGGACATTTACTGAACCATACAAATTTGGGCAATATGGGTATCAAAATTCATGGTTTTTGATACTGGTAATGAAAATGGCCATTTTGGCAGGACTGACCACACCCGGAGTGGCCATTGCCCTGAGGGAAGGTTCTACCGGGAGAACATTTACGGAACCATACGTCTTGGGGCAATATGCTTATCAAAATTCATGGTTTTTGATACTGCTGATAAAAATGGCCATTTTGGCAGGATTGGCCACACCCGGAGTGGCCAGTGCCCTCGGGAAGGTTCTACCGGGGGGACATTAATCGAACCATACGACTTAGGGCAATATGGGTATCAAAATTCATGGTTTGGCCACTCCGGGTGTGGCCAATCCAGTCAAAATGGCAATTTTCATTACCAGTTTCAAAAACCATGAATGTGGATTCCCATATTGCCCCAAGTCGTATGGTTCGATTAATGTCCCCCCGGTAGAACCTTCCCGAGGGCACTGGCCACTCTGGGTGTGGCCAATCCAGTCAAAATGGCCATTTTCATTATCAGTTTCAAATACCATGAATTTTGATACCTATATTGCCCCAAGTCGTATGGTTCGATTAATGTCCCCCCGGTAGAACCTTCCCGAGGGCACTGGTTCTACCGGGGGGACATTAATCGAACTATTCGACTTGGGGCAATATGGGTACCAAAATTCATGGTTTTTGATACTGGACATGAAAATTACCATTTTGATTGGACATTTTCCGAACCATACTTGTTTTGGCAATTTATTTCCACAGAGGTGCCAAAGATTGAAAACATTTTATAGGAATAAATTATTTAGGATTAAATACATAGGCAATGTTTTAAAAATATAAAATAAAATAGAATATTTTTTAGGAGTTTTGTACAAAGTTCTTTGTCATACTGGTCATGTAGAACATAACCACCTGCACCTTTTTTGTTTTTTTGCGTAACGTTATAAAAAACGGTCCCTAAGTTTTGTACCTCAGTTATGCACGTCTCGGGTAGCATGACTATATTAAAATTTTATACAATGACAAAAATTTAAATCTTTCAAAAATCGAATAAAAGTGAACAAATATCAAATCGATTTGCGTTTTCCCAGAGAAGAAAAAACTCAGTACTCATCAATTGCTTCAATTGCGCGCACTTTTGCAATCCATACCCATAGCATTACCGGTCAGTTTGGTCTTTACACCTTTATTTATGTTTCGTTTTCTTTCTTTTTTCCTCTTTTCTTTTCTCCTCTCTCAACCTAATTATTAAATGGGCACGTTTACCAACGCTTTGGCTCGTTTTTCTTTTCTCTTTATTTTCTTTATTATTTCTCAACGACTACCGCAACAACAACAACATCGACGACGACGACGACATCAGATAACTTTTTCATATCTTCGATAATCACAGGATACAAAGAGTTATGAAGAGTTTCAAGTTTTCGCCGTGCTCGTGCTTCGCGCGCGAGCTTCTTACGAGGGATCTTACCCCTCTGTAATTTACGCCAAACTTTTGCTTTTTGTGTAAGGAATAAAAAAAACACGCGCTCATATTGTCTCACAACGCCCACCAAAAACTCCACAAAATATCCCAACAACAACAACAACACTTGGCACTCAAAACACGAACTGATAGTAAATCAATCAACCTTTACCTGTCATTTTCCCTTTTTGCTACTCCCTACTATAGTTGAGAAGAAGAAATTATTGGCTCCCAGCTCCTACTCCTCTCTGCCCGATCACATGACCTCATCGAAGGTGCTAATCAAGAGTTTAGTGTGATGGGCACTTGAAGGTCCTCAAACATTACGGTTCTACCCCTTTTATTTCCCAATTACACTCACACTTATTTTCCAAAAAAACGTGTTCAGTTCGTGTCACGCAACAGAAGCTTTTAATTCCAGTTTGGATAGAAATCAACTTTAGTGTGCAAGCAGCTAGGTTAGGTACTACTAGAAAAAAGAAGAAAGAAACAAGTTAATAAACCACCAACTAAACATAATACGCTATTGGTCGAGAAGAAATACTAAAAACATAAAGTCAAAAAAAGATAAAAAGAAGTTCAGAAGGCAGTAGTGTTTTAAGAGTATTACGACACCAAACAAAACAGTGCGAGCGAAGTAAAGAAGGTCTCGTATTATTTACCTGTCAATTTGTGTCTCAATAAGACGTTAGCTTTTCGTTTTTGAGGAACCATTTTTATTTTTTTTCCTGAGCAAACCAGCAATTTTGTACCACTATTAGTAAGTATATCGTTTACCATTAAAAAGAAGAAAAAAAAACAAAACATAGTTGATTGAAAGGAAAGCAAGAAAGAGAGAGAGAGGAATATATACAATTGAATGTAATTTTAAGTGTTTCTAGATTCTAGGCTCTTTACTGTCATTCGGGAAAAGCAAATAAACATTGAAAATTTAAAGCAAATAAAACAAAACACCGCTGCTTTATTACTGTTTGATGGATGACCGAAGAAGATATAATTTAGCAAAAACAAAATACCTATATGACTATAGTAGCTAGCATCGTCAGAACGATTTTTGGGCTTCAACCAGGGTGGTGATATCACAAAGGTCCTTTTTATCATTAACAAATCAGATTCCTACTGATGCTCAAATTTTTGAACATTGTGATGGCTACCACCTCTCAGCAGTAGAATTCTATTCCATTTGAACCACTTTTTAAGTCAAATCGTCATTTTTGTTAAATCCTATTATGCAAGCATTTTTTCAACTTTTCTGTTGGCTTGTGTAATCTTCATGGGTTCAATGATTTTATAGAATACGATTTTTGCTAAGATTTTATAACAAACTTATTGAATTTATTTATCTGCTTAGTACTAATGTACCACAGACAAGCTAAACTTCATGCCAAAATATTCTGTAAGTCCTGAAGGGAGAGGAAGGCGTTACCTCTTGAACATCGAATGACTATGAATTCTCAAAACAACATCTAAAATGTTTAATGTTTAACACATTCTAGATCTTAATGCTTACCAATCACAATATAAAAAGTTATCTTTGAATAAAAAATTAACACAGTTGAAAAAATGCTTTAAATCTATTTCTAAATTTAGCCAAAGAAAATAAAAACCAAAATAATCATTCAGTAATTTTTTCTCACGCCCACGATTGCTCCAGAGTACCAAAACTTTGAACTCGATTTTCTCTGAACTGAGACAACATCGGTCGAAAATTTCTCCAAATTTGATCAAGTAAAAGTAATGTTACAGGGAAAAATGTGAACATAATAAATAAGTAATCTTTAAGAAAGCTCGAAAATTACTAAAATGAAAATTTGGTAAAATTGAATCTTCTTGAATCATTCAAACCCTAAACAAAACCTTTGAATAAAAATGTTTCATTGGTAACCTTTTTCTTCTATTTTTGAAATATTCGATGTTTCTGATGTTAAACTATTTCCTGATAAATTAGAGTTAAATAAAAAAAATGCAAAAACAGAAAATTTTTAAAAATAAATTTGCAAAGCTATTTCCGCATCTTTTCAATGATATAATAAAATAAGTTCCAAGATAAAAAAAATCAATTTCATGAGTTTTTGAAAAAAATTAAAAACAAGCATAACAAAAAGGAATGTATGCCGAAATGTCGAATGTCACAATGTCGAATGCCAACATGTCGAATGGACAAAAGGTCGATTTGACAAAAGGTCGAAAGCTTTTTTGTATATTTAAAAAAAAAAACGAAATGAGCCTCGATGCATAAACATTGCTATTAAATGTTGATTTGAACGGTTTTCAGTTGATTTTTTTTTTCATTAAAATTTAGATGATTTTGAAAAAAAGCCTTTGGTTTTTTTTGAGGATTCAGATTTTTTAAGGAGCTTTTACGACCATCATTTCATTTCATCTAAAGGAACTGTTCATGTTTGATAGAAAGTGATAACTTACAACACTCAATTTATTTTTGTAGATTATGCTATTTATTTAAAAGAACTACTCATTACGAAGAATGGAAAAAATTACAGAAAAATACGGATTTGTTTGTAGGAAAAAAGATTTCACAAAACTTTTTTAAAAGTCTGACTTTTTTTTGCACATGTTTAGAAACATGTATTGTATGTTAAAAAAAACACCAAAAATTTAGAATTTTGTTTCACTTTTTTTCACATTTGAACTTTTGTCCACTTTTGACCTTTTGTCCGTTTGACCTTATGTATTTCGACCATTTGTCGTACATTTCAAACGTATTGTATTATTTAATTCAATTAGTTTTTATTAAAATGATTTTTTTTGTTCTAAATAAAAAAAATGACCTTTATGGGTCAATGTCGATTCGAAAAGTACATTAAATTTCCTTTTAAATGACATGTTCCAAAAATAATTTACAGGCAAGTTCCGGAAAATGGAAGAATTTTTAAAACTTTTTTATTGTTTTTTTTCGATAAAAAAACACGTTTTTCTGGAATTCTGAATAGGTCATAAAATCGGGCGTCTAATTTTACATACAAGTTCCTTTGACACCAAATTTCTATCTCATCCCCGTTTCAGGCTGCAAATAATTGAAAAACACCTCTTTTTTCGCATGTTCAAAAATGGAAGGGGTCGTACCGCCCCTGCGTTACTAGATATAAAAAAAACGGACCTCATATTCGTGATCAGGGACAAAAGTTACCCCTTAAGTCAAACTTTTACGCAAATCGAAGAGGGGTCGGGGCAACTTTTCCCGATTTCGTGTGAGTTGGCGGAGAATTACTCACTTTTTCAACACGTCTCTATGCATTCAGCAATGCATTTTGCTAAAATGCTCAACCAAAGTACTTTTCTTAAATATTTAAATCATTTTCCTAACTGTATTCTCAAACATCTCAATCATCGAAGATATTTGCAAATATTTTTCAAAGTTTATGTTCAGATTAAAAACGAATCGACATTTTTTATTGCATTTAAAAAAAGTTGTGCAATTAAGAAAATCATTTATAGACAGTCTTTACGTAAATTGAATTGAATTGAATTTTGAAGAAAATTTAGTTAATCTAATGTTGGTCGATAATTATATGTTCGCCCTTTATTCTTAGTGTTTCTCTCTAGATATACTCACGTGTACTACGAATAGCATACTCTCTGGGCGCATTATTTTTCTTTCGAGTCAATGGATTTCGGAATCATTTCATCAAAACTACAGCAATCTGTGTTAAAACTCGTTTAATTCTGGTTAAAACCATTTCTTTTTCGTTTTACATCGAAAAATCACCTAAATCTGTACGCAGAGCAGCAACAAATTTTGTCATAGAACTCGTAATACCTAAGCGCGCTTTAAGGGCGGGAAAAAAGAGCGTTAAACACACACGTACACACGTACACACAGACTAACTGAACAATCTCAACGTATTGCTTAAAACAGCTATTTTCGTTTTTGTTTGCTTTAGTAGTGTATAGAATTCACGAAATGCTAAATACATAAGCTTTGAAATTTTCTTCGCGACCTACCCTCACGCGGTTTCATTCAAACAAATCACATCCAAGTTCGCGTACTCGTTTCCACACACTCATATTAAGGGAGCAATAAATCAAGCGTTTTTATCTTTTACGTCCTAGCGTTCTTCTTAGGTGATGCACCGTTTAGCCGTACCTCCGCTTGGGGAGCTGCATTCCGGAGCTGCTGCCTGCCTTGTGGCAAAAGTGCCGCATCGTGGAATTCCAGCGGCCCTCGTGGCACTCGAAAACGGACGCCGACCGCAGATGGGGCGGGATCTCGAAGTGGTCGTTGCACTTGATCCGACAGACGGTTCCCGTCGGAACGTACAGGTCGTTGCCGGAGGTGGGCTTAATTTCGCACGCAAACCGACCGTTGTTCGGGGGGATCTGGTAGGTGCAGTCGGAACCGAGCTGGGTGTCGGTGTCGTACGCGTAGTCGTCGGAAACCTCTGTGAAGTTGGAGAAGATCAATAAATTAAATATTGATGCTGTTCAGGGTTAACTCTTACCATTATAGCTGCAGTACGGTTCCTCGCCCTCCCAGGTCTGCTCCTCGCTGCACTCCACAAACGCCCCCGGTGCGCTCAAATATCCCCCGTTCCTACAATGGAACGTACACTTCGATCCCCAGATCTGCCCCAAATCGCACGCCACCTTCAGATCCTTGCTCTTGGGGTGATATCGGCCGCACTGCTTCACGATCACTTTGTACCGCAAGTCACACGTCTGGACGACCTTGCCGGAGCGCGCGTTGACAACCCGCGTCAGAAAGGAGTATGGAACCCCGCCGGCCGAGTGGGGCAGCACAAAGTTGAACTTGTTCCCGAACAGCGTCTCGAGCTCGTACAAGTCGCGTGAAATCGGCTGGTTGCGGCAGGTCGTCAGCATCGGCGGCTCGATCAGCACCCCGTCGAGACCCTTGCGTGCGATGGCGGTCTTCTCGGCCGGACACTTGATGCAGAGGCCGTTTACGACGGTTGACTTGACGCCCGGCTCGTGGAACGAGCGGCGGTTTCCACCGGTGGTGGCGATCGCCGCCGAGGTCCAGTCCATGTGGCGTTGACGGTGCTGGGCACGGTTTCTGCCGTGGTGGGGCTTCTGGCGGTAGACCTGCGTGTTTAGTGGCAAGGGTTAGGTTGGACTTGTCAACGGGATGTTTTAAGATTTCGCGTACTGATATCAACAGGGTGGCTACTCTTGATTTCAAACTGTTAAGAACTCGTTATTTACAAAACTATCTTTTTTTGTACATTAAAATTGCGAGTGACCACCCTGCTTCACACATTTATCCAAATACTCACGGCCGTGTCCAGCTTCGCGGTGTACGCCAGCGTCCTGTTCTGGTCCGGCTCGAGGAAGGCGCGTCCTCCGCGGGGCAACGTCACGGATCCGGTTTGGACGTGCTCGTACATGTACTGGGTCTTGTTGAGTCCACCGTACCTGCCAAAGTGGAAGCCGTTGTAGTAGTAGAAGTAGGTGACAACAAGAGCTTTGAACATTGATTAATCGTCCCATGTTAGACAGCGTCAATAGGTGTCGGCCACGGTGGGGCAAATCGATTATTTGATAAAAATCTATGGGTATTAAAACAGTCTCTCAACAGCTGCGTATTATCCGCGTCGCAAATCGCGTGATTTACTCCAATCTGTAGTTGCTGTTATTTGAGTCGTTTAAGCTTACCGGTGGTGATCCGCAGGCTTAGCACCGTTGATCCGGACAAGATCGTTGCTGCGGCTGATGGCGCCACTGTAGTTGCTGCTGCTGCGACTCGATCGAGGATGATTTATGTGGAACGGGTGATTCCTGTGAATGGCGAAGGTGGTTTCCAGTGATTAATTGTGCGTTGGAGGATATTACTTATCGCGGGAGTGATACAAATTACTATAGGATGGTAATTAATTTCTCGTTTAGTAATTGATTGAGATTGAATCACATTGTAGACGCTATCTAAGCGCATTTTGTAGTTGGTTGCAAGAAGTATCAATTAACAGCCACTTGCATTCTTGTAGAAAACTTAAAGTATTGCCGTAATAACTCGTTTAACTTAACTAGTTTCGCTCCGGTCTCACAAACGTGCTCCTCTACAGCTTTGCATACCAGAAACACGCCCATCCCATATAAGAAGCATCCTGCTAACCAGAAACGGGGCGTTATATCTCGATGAAATTAATCTTGACCTAATCAAGTTGTTAAATAACTCACTTAACCGCTTATCTTCGCATGTTCGTATGAGCGATAAGGTAAGCAGGGATGCTAAGATGGCACTGAATTGAAGAATATTCCGAAACGACGGTAATGGTATTAATCATTAAAAAATTCAATGAACAATTCAACCATTTTATGATTGTTTCAAAAATAGCTATTGCTTTACTTTTTGAGGAATTAGATTTTTTCCCCCAATTTTTATCATAATATTCCGTTAAATCAAGAATTGTACCAAAATTTACAGAATTCGGAAAAAAATATTTTTCATCTAACAAATACATAAATAACTTCAAAAGTTCTGAGATTTTTCGTGAACAAAATTTGGGTCAGGTCATTTTATGGGAAATTAAATGTACTTTTCGAATCTGCAATAACTCAGAAAGGTAATTTTTTCACTGTCCTATTCAGTTTTTTTTTTCTAATCTAATCTAACCCTAGCGCAGCCAGTCTTTCGAGGGCATCCTGGAAAATGCCTTAGGTTGATTAACGCCTAGCATCCTCTTGTCATTATTAACATTTGCAGTACCCCATTGCAATAGATTGCATTGAAACATCACAAAACGTTTAAGCGGCCAGGCCAACTGCGTAAAGTTATCCGCAAAGATGATTCGTTGACGTGGATTGAGTTTGAGCATGAATGTTCCTGTTTATTAAAGCAATGAATCGTTGGGAGCACCATGTTAAGAAGTTTTGGTACTCCGGGACCCTCTTTGATGGGACATCGTATTTCAACAAATGCCCTGGACACTATTTGCCATGGTTATAGCGCCACAATTCGCTCACTGTTGGAACACTGTCCTATTCAGTTTTTTTCTTCAAAATTCGTATCTCGGAATCCTGTAATTTATTATGTAAAAACTCTCGAGAAATGTGATAAAAAAATATTCTCACAAAGACTCTTTGGTCCCGCGACCTCCAAAACAGCATTGTATGTTTTCATACGACCTTTACAAATGTCAGGGTAGATTTTTGAAACTTTAAACTATTTTTCCTCATCTAATCTAACTTTTAGTTCGTGTCTGTTGGGGACCTGGTTGCCTTCGATAAGTGGTCCGTGGTTCCGTTGGTAGGTCCCAACATAGACCGATAGTAGATTGGGCGCAGATCCATCTGCGCACACACACACTGCACAGTGGGCGAAATGGTACCCAAAATCGGACTTAATTGAACGCGGCTGGTTCCCTGGTATGAAAAATAGTGTTTCTTATGTAAAAAAATCCGGGGAATCGATTGGTGATGGTTTCATCCACCGCACGAAACGGCAAAGGGTCCATTTTGCCCCAATTCCCCATTTTTTAACATTTTTTCTTGAAAATCGGTCTGTATTTAGAGCGAAGGCTTTATGCGGCCATCCAAAATGCACTTAACTTATGTGAAAATGCCCCAGGAATCCAGTGAAAATAACCACTTGCACCGCAAATACCATCTAGGGTCCATTTAACCCCAATTCCGCTATAAAAGCATTTTTGGCCATTTTCAAATGTTAGGTCAGATTTTACAAATCTGAAAATATTTTTATCGTAAAGATCAGACAATTTTACATAAGAATGACGATTTGCACTTGATTGTTTGACACATTTATGTTGATATAGAAATTAAACTAAATAAAAAGATTGAAGAATCAGTTTTGGGCCAATTTTCCCAAACGCAGAATAAACTGCATTTTACATAATTTTTATTTTTATCAACATAAATGTGTTAAATTATCAAGTGCAAATCGTCATTCTTATGTAAAATTGTCTGATCTTTACGATAAAAATATTTTCAGATTTGTAAAATTTGATCTAACATTTGAAAATGGCCAAAAATGCTTTTATAGCGGAATTGGGGTTAAATGGACCCTAGATGGTATTTGCGGTGCAAGTGGTTATTTTCACTGGATTCCTGGGGCATTTTCACATAAGTTAAGTGCATTTTGGATGGCCGCATAAAGCCTTCGCTCTAAATACAGACCGATTTTCAAGAAAAAAATGTTAAAAAATGGGGAATTGGGGCAAAATGGACCCTTTGCCGTTTCGTGCGGTGGATGAAACCATCACCAATCGATTCTCCGGATTTTTTTACATAAGAAACACTATTTTTCATACCAGGGAACCAGCCGCGTTCAATTAAGTCCGATTTTGGGTTCCATTTCGCCCACTGTGCACTGGTTGATAAGGTCCAATTAGTCCGCGGGAACGACTCTCCGGGCTTCCGGGTGACGGTTTCGTGGTCACCGTAATAAAATAAAACACGCGAATTACCGTAAACTACACAAATTCTTACAAGAACGTTTATTTCTAGGACTGTACAATAATTTAAAAGCGCCGCGCCGCGGGCGCGACGGTCACCCCGTGACCTTTCTTCTTTGGGGACCTTTTTCCAACTTAAGTTTAGTTCTGTTTCGTACGATCGCTGAACCTAGTGCGATGTTTTCATCCTCGGATAGAGAGAAAGTTCTAGGAGAGAGTTCTCTCCGCTCAGTCTACCGAAACCCTCAACAAATGACCCCCGGTCATTGATGATCGCTTGAGTTTGGTCCAGTGCAAGTCAACCTGACTCTCCAACAGTGTCCAAGACTGCTAAAATCGATTAAAATGGCGCCAAGTTATTATTTTTGAAAAACGTGGTTTCGGGAAAATCAACAAAAATTGCATTTTTTGCACCACCCTTACACTGTAGATTTCCTAGTGGAAAAACAAATGAGCAATTTTCTACGAAATCGAGTTTTTTTTTTAAATTTTGACTTTTGTATTTTTGAATCCGGCTGAAACTTTTTTGATGCCTTCGGTATGCCCAAAAAAGTCATCTGCATCATTAGTTTGTCCATATAATTTTCCATACAAATTTGGCAGCTGTTCATACAAAAATGAAATATGATAAGTCAAAAATCGGTATCTTTTGAAGGAATTTTTTGATCGATTTGGTGTCTTCGGTAAAGTTGTAGGTCCATACCTACACTAAACTGAATAAAATGAGTCACGGTGAAAATTTGTTTGGTGATATTTAATTTTACTTTAAGTCACTTAAATTTATTTTGCAAAAAAAAACACTATTTTTATTTTTTTCTGATATTGATGCCTTGGTGCTGACTTTTCAGAAATTTCCAGGTTGTGCAAAAAATCTATGACCAAGTTATGAATGTTTGAATCAATACTGATTTTCTCAAAAAATCGAAAAACAGGTAGCAAAAAAAAACAACATTATTTTTTCATGTTAAATCAAATTTGCATTTAACAAGTACTCCATTGAAATATAGATAAAGAGCACCGTTTTCAAATTAGAGCCATTTTTAGGTAACTTTTTTGAAAATAGTCGAGGTTTTTCATTTTATTAAATTATTGCTATTGTGTTTGTCCACTTTTGAAAAGCTGAGAAAATTCTCTATAATTTGCTTTTTTGAACTTTGTTAATACGAGCCTTAGTTGCTGAGATATTGCCATGCAAAGATTTAAAAACAGGATGATTTATTAATGTTTTCTAAGTTTCACCCAAACAACCCACTGAGCAATTCTCTACCAAAACCGGAAATGGATTTTATTTGTATTTTTTGTGGGGGCCTTCCCTATGACCAAATATGCTATTTTGTGTCATTGGTTCACCCATACAAGTCTCCATACAATTTTGGCAGCTGTCCATACCAAAATTTTTTTTTGAAGGTGAGCAAACATGCCCAAGTAACATTTTTTCCAGGAGTTCTACAAGAGCTCTTCAAGATAGCTACAGCATAGCAGTTTGGACCGCGGTAGGATAAAATTCTCTTCAAAACTTCTTCAGGAGTTTGGAAGAGTACTTGAAGAGAGTTTTATCCTACCGCGGTCCAAACTGCTATGCTATAGCTATCCTGAAGAGCTCTTGTAGAACTCCTGGAAAAAAAATTTACTTGCGATGGGCACTCATTTAAAAAAAACTTAAAATAACTGCAACTATTTTCAAAATGGTTTTAACTTGAAATCGGTGCTTTTTATCAAAATTTCACTCATATACTTTTTTTTACTATTTTACATCAAAAAATGGAGTTGAAAAATTTGTGCGACCGATTTTTGAATTTTTCAAAAAATCAGTATTAATTCAAAAAATCATTACTCGGTAGAGATTTTTTACCCGTTTTGGAAATTTCTGAAAAGTTGGTATTTTATGTCCCCTAAAATATATCAGAAAATAAAATAAAATTAATAATATTGTTTTGCCTTCCTCACTGAGGTAAGGCTATAATCCTGCTCTAAAAATGAACTTCGTATAAAAACGTCGTAGACCCACCTTCATGTATACATATCGACTCAGAATCGAAAACTGAACAAATGTCTGTGTGTATGTGTGTGTGTATGTATGTATGTGACCAACAAACTAGCTCATGTTTCTCGGCACTGGCTGAACCGATTCGACCCGAACTTATTGCATTCGACTTGGCTTAGGGTCCCATAGATCGAGTTTTATACAGATTGAAGTTTCGATAAGTAGTTCAAAAGTTATGTATAAAAATGTGTTTTCACATATATTTGGATCTCACTTAACTGTATGTAAACTATGTCCGGGTCCATCATCCGACCCATCGTTGGTTATGTTATCAAAAGACCTTTCTAACGAGTCCAAAACATTGAAGATCTGGCAACCCTGTCTCGAGATATGGCCTCTTAAGTGATATTGATGTACTTTTTTGAAGCCGGATCTCACTTAAATGTATGTAAACTATGTCCGGGTCCATCATCCGACCCATCGTTGGTTAGGTTATCAAAAGACCTTTCCAATGAGTCTAAAACATTGAAGATCTGGCAACCCTGTCTCGAGATATGGCCACTTAAGTGATATTGATGTACTTTTTTAAAGCCGGATCTCACTTAAATATATGTAAACTATGTCCGGATCCACCATCCAACCCAACGTTGGTTAGGTTATCAAAATACCTTTCCAACGAGTCTAAAACATTGAAGATCTGGCAACCCTGTCTCGAGATATGGCCTCTTAAGTGATATTGATGTACTTTTTAAAAGCCGGATCTCACTTAAATGTATGTAAACTATGTCTGGGTCCATCATCCGACCCATCGTTGGATAGATTTTCAAAAGACCTTTCCAACGAGTCTAAAACATTGAAGATCTGGCAACCCTGTCTCGAGATATGGCCTCTTAAGTGATATTGATGTACTTTTTTGAAGCCGGATCTCACTTAAATGTATGTAAACTATGTCCGGGTCCATCATCCGACCCATCGTTGGTTAGATTATCAAAAGACCTTTCCAACGAGTCCAAAACATTGAAGATCTGGCAACCCTGTCTCGAGATATGGCCTCTTAAGTGATATTGATGTACTTTTTTAAAGCCGGATCTCACTTAAATGTATGTAAACTATGTCTGGGTCCATCATCCAACCCATCGTTGGATAGATTTTCAAAAGACCTTTCCAACGAGTCTAAAACATTGAAGATCTGGCAACCCTGTCTCGAGATATGGCCTCTTAAGTGATATTGATGTACTTTTTTGAAGCCGGATCTCACTTAAATGTATGTAAACTATGTCCGGATCCACCATCCGACCCATTGTTGGTTAGGTTATCAAAAGACCTTTCCAATGAGTCTAAAACATTGAAGATCTGGCAACCCTGTCTCGAGATATGGCCATTAAGTGATATTGATGTACTTTTTTGAAGCCGGATCTCACTTAAATGTATGTAAACTATGTCCGGCTCCACTATACGACCACACGTTGGTTTGGTTATCAAAAGACCTTTCCAACGAGTCCAAAACATTGAAGATCTGGCAACCCTGTCTCGAGACATGGCCACTTAAGTGATATCGATGTACTTTTTGGAAGCCGGATATAAAAATAGATGAAATTTGTGTACAGCCATTGTTGTGAGGAAGGCTCCAACCACATAGGTGGATTAAGTTAGTTTTTTCACAAGTTATGGTTTAGTGACAAAAAGTGAAACTAAAAATCATCAATTTTTTCCGTGTACCATTTTTTTCAGTGTATTACTTACCTTCCAAATCCAAATCGATCAAAAAATTCCTTTAAAAGATGCAGATTTATGAATTTTAATGCATCGTTTTTGTATGGACAGCTGCCAAATTTGTATGGAAATTTATCGCTTCGCTTCGCTTCGCTAGGAGACGGTGATTTTAGCGGATTGCAGACTGGATTTTCGCCATGTGATGTGACGATTGTCTGAGCCCAAGTTGCCTAGGAATCGATAATTGGGAATAGAACCAATTCCACCTGAACCAGATTCTCACCACCATGGCAGCCGCTCCCATCTCCACCGCGCACCAGGGACAAGGAAAGGGAATTGGAAGACGGGAAGTGTTGATGCTCCACTTTTTTAAGAGTATTAAGGGAAAATCTCCACGGTATCCTCAAGTAAGTTTCGCTTGGAGTTGGACGGTTTTTGGGAAGGTGAATGGTCTGAGGAGCCACCCTAGGCGAGTGGTAACGACCTTTGGCATTGTTGTTCGAATTCTTCGTGTGTTCTCATTTCTAATGGGAATGGTTTCAATTCTTCTCATCTCTTATTGGATGAATTCTATCAGTCGCCCAGGCTATTTATAGCGAGGTATTTTTAGATTCAATTTCAAACTGCGCTTGCACAATCTTGCATGCAATCTTGTTTGAGTTCTGATGTTCAACTTGCATTCAATGTGATTCTAAGTCCGATTCTTGGATTCAACTATACCAGTCTAATTCCTCCTCAAGCTACCAATGCTCCACGGTTAAGTGGAAAGCATTTTGCTTGCCAATCCTGAGGACAGGGGATCGAACCCCGCCGTGAGCTTGTAGTTTTTTCATTAATTCCAAATTCAATGAGTCCAGAACTTTCTCGTTGGGAGCAGATGGGTATCGAACCCAGAACCATTCGCTTATAAAGCGAACATCGTAACCATTCAGCCACGACCGCTCCTCCAAATTTGTATGGAAATTTATATGGACAAACTAATTATGCAAAATGGCTTCTTTAGGCTTACCAAAAAAAGTTTCAACCGGATCAAAAAATACAAAAAAATCTAATGACCGAAATCTCAGAGAATTGCTCAAATAAAAAAGCGGTCTAATTATATTGGCCGAAGAAACCCCCAGATAAATTTTTAGTCCGATCGGGGAACTATTTTTCTAACCATGCTGTTTTCGTGGAGAATTGCTGTATATGAAGATGGGTCTTCGTGTTTATCTATTTTTTTTCTCTTCTAAAAAAAAATATTTTTTTTTGGTTTTAGTTAGTTGGTGAATATTTTTGAATAAAAGCCTCATTAAAAATCCCATAATAGATTTTATTCTCAGGTGTGATTTGAATGCTTGTTTAAATATATACCAACAATCTATTCCTCTCCTAAACGACAATAAATCAGTTCATGATTACAATCTTTGAAATCCAACGTCACTTCTAAGCCAGACAAGGGGGACAATTAAACGGGACAGAGTCGCTTTCTCAAGCCCCTCTAATTTTCAAATCACTCTTAATGCGATCCTAAGTAAGTCAATATTCCGGTGCCTCTTTCTAGGTTGGCTGGTGTGCAATTAATCTGCATAATAATCAATATTTATACACGTCGTGTGAAATGATAGTCATCAAATCAGCATCGTGTGATCCTTATGATTAACCTCCGGCGGCGGCGTCAACTCTACGACAAGCCTTCTTTTTCTAAAGTCAGTGTTTGCCGCACTTCATACCAGTTATGGTGGCAAATTGCTTCATTTGGTTCAACGGTTCGGGTCATGAGTTCAAGTTGTAAAGTGCGAACTGTCGGTTTCATTCAGCATAACTCACATAAGTGATTTGCCAGTCAAAAAATTGAGGACTATTATGGGCGATAAATGGCACACCTTAGGACTGTTGTTGGGATCATGTCGTTGAAATTGGGTTTTGCACAGAAATGTAAACAAACGTAAATGTTTGTGCAGGCCAGAGGTGCTTTCTCAGTGATTAACGATCAATTCAACGGGTATAACTGACTGCAAGTGGGATTTGGTCGTTTGGTCGAATAATGTTAGGTCGAATTTGAAGACTTTGATGTTTTAACACTCCGATTGTTAAGGTGCAAATTTGAAGTCTTTCGACGATCTGATCATTCGACCAAATGACCAACTCTGACACTACAAACTTCGACCTGGTCATAAACCCCCTACGAGTTGGCTCAGAAAATGACCGTTTAATTGCAGTGCTGGCATCGGGTCAGTCGGCACACGCACGGTAGACGCCGGCGCGGTCTTTGGTGGGCTGCTCCATGACCAGACCCCATAAAGACCCCCTGCGCAGCTGCTACGGATCTTGGCTTGCCCAAAGTCCGGCCGAGAGTTGAGCCGTATCTGTGTATGTGGGCGCCCCCCTGCAATTAAATCGTTAAAGTTTATTGGAAGATTAACTGGCTCAATCGGAGCTGTTAAGGTGTGTAATTATTTATTCTGCTGCTCAACGGACTTCAACGTTGAGGCAGGTTGTTGTGGGGGCAGCAGGTGTTTTCGGGATCGAGTTCTAAATTCGAAGTCGATAATTGATTGATTGTGAAAATTATGCTCGCACGCTGAAATTGGAGGTGTAAGATCGAAATTGGAGTCTTGGGGCCGGATGGTGTTGGGAGGTTACGGCCATGGCCACTGGGGCCCGGCAGGTGGTCGCAATCAGGTGTTAATTGGTGCGTTTTGCGGAAGTTAGGCAGATGATGGGGAGGTTTTCCGACATTTTTGAAATTGGGTTTATCAATTCGGGGAAAACAAAAGTAGTGCTGTGAAATCTCAGTCAATGTTGTAGAAATTTCTGATAAATTGGCTCAACCCAGCTCACTTCCAGGTAGCTCAAACATAACTCAAGATAAAAAATAGTTTCCACTTGTCTGCAGATAGCAAAATGATTAAGCAACTAAGTTCTCCACCGACCTTCGTACGATACCAGCCAACCAAGATTTCATAACTCATTCTAATTCCAATTTACGATTAAATTCCGTCGGCGCGCAAACCAGTCAGGATAAAGTGCTGAACTCATTGTATTATAAATCTGCGCCGAAGCACTGGTCGTAAAATTTAAAGGAAATCAAAGCGCGAATATGCTAATCAAAACTATCAATTGAATGCACCTTCCAACCGTGTGTGTGCGAAGATTTGTTTACAGTCATCGTATTGCAGGTGTATATGCATACCTTCTCCGCTTCAAGTGGGGCCAGGAGGCGCCCCACGGACACCGGCCAATGGAAATTAATTAATCGACAGTCCCATTGAACATTGAATTTATTTTATGCTAATTCGTGTTCCTGCGCGGTATCTCTCTCTCTCTCGGCCAAAAGGAGTCTGAATAATTGAAACATGTAGTACCTGGCACGCCGTTTTAATTAAAACCGATTAAAGTCGATTGGCGAAATGCTTCGAATTTATCCCAGCTAATCACAACACTCAACTTATGGCCCTCGCGAGTGTCCCTTTATTATCTCCCGAGAGGACTTCTACGACATCGACAGCGAGTCATGCCGAGGAACATCTCAATTCACTCTGCGAACGTCACGTCCCGCAGATACGATTAGCGTTTTAATGGGTTCCCCTTGCCTGTAGATATATTTTATTACTTAAAGTTGTTGCAACGTTAGCCGTCACCGATATTGCTCTCTGGAGATAAACTTTACCGGTTTGTAATTACTCCATAGATATGGGCGGATCTTGAGAGCGACCTGTTGAGAGAAAAAAAAACAGGTAGCTTCTTGAAGAGATGATAGAGGATTGATGGTGCGAATTAATGAAGGATTCGCAGTGTAATTGGGTGGAGAATTACATACCTCCTTTTGTCATTAAAACAATTATGAATATCTTTGAGAAGTTGTGTATTTTTAAAAAGTTCAACTCCATTTCTCTAACAGACTAAATTACCCCTTTTGTTGATATTAAAAAGGTTTTATCAATTTATCAATTAATCAATTTATCAATGCATTGAATGATTGGGGTTTTTCAAACATTTCCAATGCAATATTTTTTTTAAATACAAAAAAAATCACAAAACTTCGAATTTTTGAAAAAAATACTCAAAATTTAAGTTTTTTAAATTCTGGGTATCAAACGATCGGGATTTTGTCATATATTTCAAAAGCTGTATTTTTTTTTAAACTATTAAATTTTCACAAAACTTCGTATTTGCAAAAAATATCATTTCGTATAATCGTATTTTTTAATACATTTGGAATGTAATAACAACATTTTTTTGATAATGCAAAACAATTTCACATAACTACGTTTTTTCGAAAAAATACTCAAAGTTTAATATTTTTTTAATGTGGTTATCAAATGATTGCGATTTTTTCATAAATTTCGAATATAGAATCATTTTCTTGAAGACACTCAAACTCGATAAAACACTCAAAATTTCTGTTTTTTTTTTCAATGTGGATATCAAATGATCGGGATGATGTTTTCATGCATTTCGGAAATTGAAATTTTGAAAATGGTTTATTTCACAAAACTACGTATTTTCGAAAAAATCCTCAAAATGACAGCATTTTACAATATGGGTATCAAATGATCGGGATGTTTTAATAAATTTGAAAAGCTTTAATTTTGTTTTGAAAATGCTGATTTTTTTTTTACAAAACTACGTATTTATACTCAAAATTTCAAAGTTTCAAAATTTATTACATTCGAAATGTTTGGAAAATTCCAATTATTTGTTTTTTTTTCGAAAATATGTAGTTTTGTGAAAATGTTGGGTATTTTAAGAAAAGGTTGTTAATACATTCGAAATGTTTAAAAAATCCGATCATTTGATACCTCTATGGTGAAAACCTGATTTTTTGAGTATTTTTTCGAAAACACGTAATTTTCGGAAAATGTTGAGTATTTTCAAAAACTGTTGTGCGAAATGTATGAAAACATACCAATCATTTGATACCAATATTGGAAAAAAATTGAATATTGAGTTTTTTTTCGAAAATACGTTGCTTTGTGAAAATTTTCAGCATTTAAAAAAAATATGACAACTGTATGACAAAACACAATCATTTGATTCCCTCATAACAATAACAAATATATCCCATATGCGGTGCTATACCGAGGCATGACTGCACAGTGTACACTAGGATGTAACAAAAATGACTTTTTGGCGGGCATTCAAGGGGTTGTTCCGGTGGGCATACTAAGCCCAAATCCAAAATTTGAGCTTGATTGGACGTCACAGGAGCTGGCGCTTTGCATTTGAATTTTAAATGGGATTCAACCCGTAAAATAGATTTTTTTCAAAAATATCACTTTTTGAGGCATTTTGGCCACTGAAACGTTTATTTTCAATATCATTAGCGTGTAGGCCAAATCTTTGTGCATCTTTTGTTATATATAACATTGAAATTTAGAGCACCCTGGAGCTCGGTACAAGCCTTCAAAGTGTGGCATTTTTTCAAAAAAGTAGGCCCCGGCAAAAAAAAGATATGCGTCGCGCCTCGCGACGCCCTAGACGCCATTTGATTATGCTGGGGCAAATTTTTCGAAAAAATGACAAACTTTGAAGGTCTGTATCGAGCTTCAGGGTGCTCCAAATTTCAATGTTATATATAACAAAAGAAGCACAAGGATCTGGCCTACTCGCCAATGATGTTGAAAATAAACTCTTCAGTGGCCAAAATGCCTCAAAAAGCGTCATTTTTGAAAAAAAATATTTTTTACGGGTTAAATCCCATTTAAAATTCAAATGCAACTCCTGTGACGTCCAATCAAGCTCAAATTTTTTGATTTGGGCTTAGTATGCCCACCGGAACAAACCCTTGAATGCCCGCCAAAAAGTCATTTTTGTTACACTCTACACAGCAAAAAATCCGATGGTAAAATCGCATGCAAAAGCATGCACATCACCTTCGTCAAAATAAACACTTAATATTACACACTGCATGTACATTTTTTGCAAACACAAAAAAAAGTTGCAACCGACGGGATTCAAACCCAGCACCAACAGAATGGACTGGCGCCTTGGCTCGTTCGGCCATCAGACTGGTGAAGAATTAAAATGATAAACGCATATATGAGCTTGACATTTCGGTCAAGTAGGTTTCCCATACTGATGTGCTACTTATTTCAGGGTGTAAAATCACATAACATTTCATAAAATAATGCAATATTTATTTTACACCCAGGCCTTTTACACGCAGCTGGATTACTACTTTTTTAGCTGTGTAGTGTACACACTCACGATTGACATTTTCCATTTCTCTCTCATTCTCGCTTCCACGATCATCCCTGGGACGGGACGGCTGGATAGAGTCTTCTTTTTGAGTGTTTACGTTTGTATTCTTCTTCTGTTTTTTGCAAGAAAATTTGTGTTCGAAAACAAATATCAAGCAATCTGTGATTCAGATAGCTTGACAATTCAAATTTTCTTGATGATGTTTTTCAACTCAGTGCTCAAGCATGCGGATGACTTTTTCTTTGGTTGAAGTGTTGTTTAGTTTTTCCTCGCAGATTTTTTTTTTTTGAATTTGGCTGTTAAAATTTGCGTGGGTGGAGAATCCTGAGTTTATGTTCCATCGTTTTACGGTGGATCCGTTCATAAGGAGCTGCAGGATACAAATTACTTGAAATGGTTGGCAAATCAAAGATGAGTTAAAAAAATTTCACTTCTTCAATTTTTAATGTGTTTTTTTTATGAAAGATTTTTAATTTTCATTTGGATGTGAAAAATGCAATAAGATTTAAATGCGTTTTCTTACTTCAATCTAAAAAAAATCCTAAAGAGCCTGCAAGTCATTAAATGGGAGGTGAGATTTTTTTTTCTTAGATCTGCTCCTGTCGTTGTCCCGTTACGCAAAGAAAGTAAATAAATCTTTCCCAGTTCCCCAAAGAGGAGCACGTCGAATTCAACGGCAGTTTTTACTCAACTTTAAAGAAAGTTAACATAGGTCGCACGCCCTAAGGTGTCAGAATCGAAAGAAATGGCTGGTAAAAATTCAAATTTGTACCAAATCATTCACTTCAAAGAGCAAAAAAGTTTGTTTTTCAATTTGTGGCAATGTGTTGAAATAAAAAAAAGCGAAAAAATGGAATAGGCTAAATTGTGGCCATTATTTTTGCTTTTTTAATTCAGTTCTACAATGTTGTTTCTTCACGCCACATTTTAATTTCATGAGAAGCACAGGTTTAATATTGTTCAATCTAGATGACATTTCTATGTAACGCGCAAAAAAAAACAAATGGGCAAAAGAATAGTCAGTTCCAAGGTCAGTTCATGAAATGTATTGTTTTTTTTTTTCAATGAAAATGATAAGTCAACATTCGGTGTACGATAGAAATAAAAGCCTTTCAATTGAAAATATTTTAATCATCGGGATCGGCAGCCGAAATGCAATTAACAATTATTTGTGAAATTGATTTAATTTTTTTTTCAACTCAAATTACAATACATCTCATTTTCTCCTCATAAGAAAGGACTGGTTTAGGTTGACAGAAGCGGCCATGTTGAAAGTGGTTTAGTTTGACAATAGGTTTTTTTCTCTTTGTTTATTCCTCCCAGGATCATCCTACCGCAACAGCGTTTAACCACAAAAGCCGCCACAAAACCAAAGTTCGCAAATGCAGTTTAACGGGACGTCATGCGTGGTCGGCTTCTAATTGCCATCTCGCGTTCTTCTATTGCAGTTTTCGGAGAGATTAAGAGGCTCAGCGGTGAGAGCGCATAGTCGAGGAAAAGCGGAAGAGTGATAGAGAGAGTATGACATCGCTGGGAATCATGAGACACAAGAGAAATTAAAAGTGAGAGTGTGTGCAACTGCACAGAAAGTTTAACTCCATGTTGCACACACTCGCACATTTAGAGCCTAACATTTCAAGAGGGCATAACATTTTTGTAAACAATAGTGTATCCCTTTCACACACTGACAGTTTGCATAAGGTGTGAGAGGGATACACTATTGTTTACAAAAGTTTTGTGCCCTAATGAAATGGAAAGCAAGATTTAATTTCTCGATACTCTCGAATGTTTTTGGTGCAGAGATCAATTGATAGCTTTTCTATCACTCATTTTGAGCCTAATTTGTTAAGCTTTAGGGATCGCTGTTGAGCGTTGAAGTGTGAATGGAAAAAATCGCGTAAATGTATGAAGAAAAACATAGCATCAGGATTTTGCTTACTGGTGGCACATGTCTCGCCCAAAGTTGTCTGATTGTGAGATTCTTGTAGGAAATTAAATTTCCTACAACATCAACTTTTGTTTACTTGTTTTAACGGAAACATCAATGACATTTTCTAAACTTTTAAATATTGATTTGTGATTAGCAGATACACATAGTATTTTTTTGTAACCAATTTTGTTTGATTATCAGCACTTAAGTATTTTGGAATAAATTTAAATTTTTCAGTTAACAATTCTGATAAAAATATTCCAAAAACAAAAAAAAACAGGATAGAATGATAATCAGAGCCATAGCGGATGCTGGTAAATTTGTGGGTTTTCAAACAAAGATGAAAATTTTGACCTGAAAGTTGCTCGAACCTTGGATATTACAAATTTATTACATCGACCAACAAAATTTGTGCACAGGCTCAACTCGAAAGAAAGCATGAGCTTCGGGGTCCCCAGAAACACGTGCACTTTGAATTCTTCAAAAATATTTAGACAGGGTCGCAATTTATGAGCTGTATGCAACAGCGACGAACCACCCTAATTCTTCCTACAAAGTTTCCTGTCTCCAAGGCTAAGTTCCGGTTTACATTAAAATTACAATAACCGCTTTGGTTGTCTGTCTCAAAGATAAACTTTGCATTATCACAAAATTATCACCATTTACTGCCTCAATAACATCTTCACAACCGTGTAATCCGCTTGTCCGCAACCGTTTAATCTACCAAAGAAAAACGATACTGTCGAACGCCGCTGGAAACCACTTTGTTGGGCATCTCTGCTTAGTGGCTTGTCCCTAGGCTCATTAAGCACCCTCTTTATGCAGCATCATTAATTAAGATATTTGCCAAGGGGGCAAGGGGGAAATGCACCCTGCTGTTCGCACAAAAGATGTGCGAAATCGGTGCACCAAACCCGGCGAAAATCAATTTGTTCACGTCAGTTGGTATAGAATTCGTGATATTTTTTCCATTTTTTTTTTTTTTGTTTAAATTATGATTTTGACCCAGAGAGTCTGGACCGCGCAAAAAAAAAGTGAGGAGCCATCTGGGCCGTAAATTAGCATTAACTGGGAGCAATTTCTCATATTTTATCATTGTGAGAACGTCGCTAACGCGTTGAAATCTGGCCGAAGCAGAGAGCCTTCATTTTATGGGCAAACTGCACCGAAACGGTTTGGTATGACACCAAAACGTCCGCCAAGTGGGGTCATTAATCAACGATTTGTTTGCTCGTTAACAAAGGTGATTTTACGCGCGGTGCGCACGCCGTGTTAAGAAGGACGTAATTTTACGTGGAATTTGGCGTCATTCCTTCAGCACTGCTGATTAAAACAAGAATTTATGTGGCAAAAAAATCAATAACTTGTTGAGGTAAATGCAGCAAATAATTGTGGAGTGAATCTCTGGAAATTCAGAAATTGTGAACCTTTCTTAGTTTTTTAAGAGGTGTGTCACTTTTTTGATAAGTTATTATTTTAGAATTTAATAGAACATTTCATATAAAATTTTACATAAAATTTACTTATAAGCATGAATTTCCAAAGAAATAGTCAGTTCATACCTGCTGTGGTTGCCGCTCTGTAGTTCCGATGATCTTCGAACTGATGCATCCCTCGCGGAGGCCGCAACGAGGTGATGTTCTGAAAAAGGGACAAGAAAACGAAAACAATTTCAAAAAAGTGAAGGTACATTCTACAAAAATAAGGCGTACTTGAAGGGGCAACAAGCTATCGATCGTTGACAACAAAAAAAAAAAACTGACAACAAGCTCGTTGAGAGAGGAGGTCACTAATGAGATTCTGGTTATCAGGAAGGAGTTGAGTTTCGTGCGCTGTGATTTTATTTTTCGGAAGAATGAATCGCAAGCTTGCGGATCGAAGCGAACTTTGTACCAGGACCTGTTTGCAGTAGGGGTTATCTTTCATCTTTGAAAAAAGATACCAGAATCAACGAACTGGCTGCGCATGGTGTAGGATTAAGTGGCAATGCGAAAATTATGCAAATTGGGACGAAACGTGTTTTGTTGAAAGTTTAAACGATCGTTTTGAGAACAGAAAATGTTTGTTGCAGGTTATTTTGATATTTTTATTAGGGCAATGTTGTATACTAGAGCATGATATGTTTTGAAAAGCAAATGTACGAAACGAACCATAAAATCAATGATATTAATGAAAAAAGCCTTTTACAGAAAGTAAACAAAAACACAAGATTAATCCAAAAACAAATTAGTTGAAAGTATTAAACCAAGTTTTGATGTCCTTATAAAGCCATTTTCAAATATTACTTCAGAAATATTCACATGATTTGTTGGCATTTGTTTTGAAATTTTCGTCAGTATAAATCATAAAGCTGTCTGGTTCGATACTATCATGTTAATGCAAATTTGGGCGTTATCGTGCTTAAAGTTGTGTTCGATTTTCGCGATCGAAACAACAGCGGTGTGGATATGGAAATTACAAACGTGTTAATCTCTTAATCGCAACCCGAAAGGACACTCGGAATTGAAAGTTTGATTTATGGGACATTCACAAGCGCTTTTGAGGCGATATTCAGGTTGTTCATGTCAACAATATTTATTGCCTTGTAGATGGATTTCAAAATTTATTTCGAAAAAGTGAGTTTTGCAAATTTTGAAAATGATTGAGCTTTTTGTTTTTTTGTTCCACATTATATTATTTAACCATGACATTTTCATAAGTTTTTTTTAATCGTAGTGTAGCAATAGGGTTCTCTTATAAATATTTCAAAATCAAAATTTAAAGGCCAAATAAGTTTTCTTGTTGATTTACTTCCTTTTCTGAGCCAACTATTACACTCAAAGTTGAAGTCCATGCGGATAGTCCTTTAGAAAAGAAACGAAAGGAAAGTACTATTTGGCGAGAGTTCTGGCAGTGGAAACCTTAAACTAAATCTTAACCCTCTACAACCCAACCCCGCCTCTAGGCGCTTCGCAAGGGCTTCGATCTAATAAATCGCCAAAAATCCATTTTCAATCAATTGTTTAGCTTAAAAAAGCATTGTAAAGAATAACTCTTAACATTTAACAAAATTTTAAGGTTGGAAGTTTGACTTGTTTTAAGTGACTGACTTTGCCAATGTTTTGTAATTTTTTTAGGGTCAACTTTGGATGTGTTTCTTTACTAACATTTCCAATATTTTTGGTAAAACGATACTTAATCCACCTTTAGGTGGTTGGTGCTTTCCTCACATTCATAAAGTCAATACATGCAGTAAAAATAGCAACATTCCCTCCTTAACATGTTTAACAAATCAATTTTATTACTGATTTCTTTTGATAGGGTTCGCAGACCTTTAATTTTTCTGGCTCATCGGCAATGTTTTAGGCTCATTTGAAAGGTCTTTCAATTATCTAACTAACGATGGGTCGCATGATGGACCCGGACATATTTTTTACTGAAATATCTGAGATCCGGCCTCCAAAAAGTGTATAAATAGCACTTAAGTGCTAATAACTTTTGATAGGGTTGTCAGATCTTCAATGTTTTGGGCTCATTGAAAAGGTCTTTTTAATACCTTTCTGAAAATGTATAACATGATAGGGTTTCTTGCAAAAACCACCCTTTTTACAATCTTCCGGTCATACGCCAAAATCATTTTTTTAGCATAACTTTTGAAGTACTTAACTAAACTTGCTGAGAGACCTATGGGACCCGAAGACGGATCGAATGAGACTAATACGGTCAAAATCCGTTCATCCAGTCCGGAGATAATCGAGTGACAATTTTTTTGTCCACCCACCTACACACATCCACACAGACATTTGCTCAGAACATGTTCTGAGGTGGGTCTACGAGGTCAAATTAACAGTCAAGTTACTAAGCCCCGTTTTAGCGTTACATGGATTTTCAACAAGCTGTAACTTGGTGAAAATTACATGAAATATCAACTTCATATATACCGTTGGATTCGAAAATTAATCAACTTTAATATAAAAATATTTAATATGGTGGTTTAGGGGGGCGGGGCCCCGGGGGGAGGGGCCAAAGGAAAAAAAACAGCGTTACATGGAATTCAAGGGCCCAGAGCACATCGTAAAATAACCCAAAATACCAACTTATATAGGTTTTTGGAAAGGGGAGAACCTCTACTTTAAGGGAAAAATTATTAAAACATGTTAAAAATATTTAAACAATTTTTAAAAAATAGTTATCGTAACTATTTTTACAATAGCAGTACTCATTTGAACTATAAAGCCAAATTATGAAGAAATATGGTCATGCGACATATCAAAATTCATGAAATTATTCCAGGAATCGATATATGAGCAATTCAACCTGATTCGGTTGAACCGGTAAAATTACCGGTACCGGTTGAACCGGTTCCGGGATTGTATCACTAACCATGTCATGCGACGTGTCAAAACTCTTCAAATTAGCTCAACAATCTTTTCGTGACAAATTTGAACCGATTCAGTTGAACCGGTTCAAATAACCGGTACCGGTTTGAACCGATTCAGTGTTTTTTACTGCAAATCATGCCATGCGACGTGTCAAAATTCTTCAAATAATCTCAACAAACTATTCGTAATAAATTTGAACCGATTCAGTTGAACCGGTTCAAATAACAGGAACCGGTTTGAACCGATTCAGTGTTTTTACTGCAAATCATGTCATGCGACGTGTCAAAATTCTTCAAATAATCTCAACAAACTATTCGTGATAAATTTGAACCGATTCAGCTGAACCGGTTCAAATAACCGGTACCTTGCACCGATTCCTTGTTTTTACAGCAAACCATGTAGTGTGACGTGTTGGACATTTTCAAATAATCTCAACAATATATTGGTAATGAAATTGAACAAATATGGTTGAACCAGATCAAATTACCGGTACCGGTTAGGGCCAATTTCATGTTTTATAGCAATCCAAGTAATGCGACCTGTTTTCGTGAATAATTTGAACCGATTTTGTTGTACTGTTTCAAAATCTGGTAACGATTTGCACATATTTCATGATTTTACTGCAATGACATGGTCATGCGACGTTTCACATAAGGAAATCGACTCGAAATATCAGGGGGCAAAAGAAATTTCAAAAAACTTGTAATATTCAATAGAAATTTATGTGCAATCAGCTAAAATCAATTTTAAATGCAAATGTGTTTCGAATCATTTTTAGCATGTGCTGGTTTAAAAAAAAAATTTTTTTCGATGTAGAATTTGACTGTTCAGTCTAACGTACAAAAATGACAACCGTTTCTTACCATAAATTGGTAAATTGAAAAATTAAAAAATTGATAAATTCATAAATTCATAAATTCATAAATTCATAAATTCATAAATTCATAAATTCATAAATTCATAAATTCATAAATTCATAAATTCATAAATTCATAAATTCATAAATTCATAAATTCATAAATTCATAAATTCATAAATTCATAAATTCATAAATTCATAAATTCATAAATTCATAAATTCATAAATTCATAAATTCATAAATTCATAAATTCATAAATTCATAAATTCATAAATTCATAAATTCATAAATTCATAAATTCATAAATTCATAAATTCATAAATTCATAAATTCATAAATTCATAAATTCATAAATTCATAAATTCATAAATTCATAAATTCATAAATTCATAAATTCATAAATTCATAAATTCATAAATTCATAAATTCATAAATTCATAAATTCATAAATTCATAAATTCATAAATTCATAAATTCATAAATTCATAAATTCATAATTCATAAATTCATAAATTCATAAATTCATAAATTCATAAATTCATAAATTCATAAATTCATAAATTCATAAATTCATAAATTCATAAATTCATAAATTCATAAATTCATAAATTCATAAATTCATAAATCCATAAATTGATAAATTGATAAATTGATAAATTGATAAATTGATAAATTGATTAATTGATTAATTGATAAATTGATAAACTGATAAATTGATAAATTGATAAATTGATAAATTGATAAATTGATAAATTGATAAATTGATAAATTGATAAATTGATAAATTGATAAATTGATAAATTGATAAATTGATAAATTGATAAATTGATAAATTGATAAATTGATAAATTGATAAATTGATAAATTGATAAATTGATAAATTGATAAATTGATAAATTGATAAATTGATAAATTGATAAATTGATAAATTGATAAATTGATAAATTGATAAATTGATAAATTGATAAATTGATAAATTGATAAATTGATAAATTGATAAATTGATAAATTGATAAATTGATAAATTGATAAATTGATAAATTGATAAATTGATAAATTGATAAATTGATAAATTGATAAATTGATAAATTGATAAATTGATAAATTGATAAATTGATAAATTGATAAATTGATAAATTGATAAATTGATAAATTGATAAATTGATAAATTGATAAATTGATAAATTGATAAATTGATAAATTGATAAATTGATAAATTGATAAATTGATAAATTGATAAATTGATAAATTGATAAATTGATAAATTGATAAATTGATAAATTGATAAATTGATAAATTGATAAATTGATAAATTGATCAATTTATGGTAAGAAACGGTTGTCATTTTTGTACGTTAGACTGAACAGTCAAATTTTACATCGAAAATTCTTTTTTTTTATAAACCAGCACATGCTAAAAATGATTCGAAACGCATTTGCATTTAAAATTGATTTTAGCTGATTGCACATAAATTTCTATTGAATATTACAAGTTTTTTGAAATTTCTTTTGCCCCCTGATATTTCGAGTCGATTTCCTTATGTGAAACGTCGCATGACCATGTCATTGCAGTAAAATCATGAAATATGTGCAAATCGTTACCAGATTTTTGAAACAGTACAACAAAATCGGTTCAAATTATTCACGAAAACAGGTCGCATTACTTGGATTGCTATAAAACATGAAATTGGCCCTAACCGGTACCGGTAATTTGATCTGGTTCAACCATATTTGTTCAATTTCATTACCAATATATTGTTGAGATTATTTGAAAATGTCCAACACGTCACACTACATGGTTTGCTGTAAAAACAAGGAATCGGTGCAAACGGTACCGGTTATTTGAACCGGTTCAGCTGAATCGGTTCAAATTTATCACGAATAGTTTGTTGAGATTATTTGAAGAATTTTGACACGTCGCATGGCATGATTTGCAGTAAAAACACTGAATCGGTTCAAACCGGTTCCTGTTATTTGAACCGGTTCAACTGAATCGGTTCAAATTTATTACGAATAGTTTGTTGAGATTATTTGAAGAATTTTGACACGTCGCATGGCATGATTTGCAGTAAAAACACTGAATCGGTTCAAACCGGTTCCTGTTATTTGAACTGGTTCAACTGAATCGGTTCAAATTTATTACGAATAGTTTGTTGAGAGTGGGTCTCGTGGCGCAGGGGTAGCGGCTTCGGCTGCCGATCCCGATGATGCTATGAGACGCGGGTTCGATTCCCGCCTTATCCACTGAGCTTCTATCGGATGGTGAAGTAAAACGTCGGTCCCGGTTTCTCCTGTCTCGTCAGAGGCGCTGGAGCAGAAATCCCACGTTAGAGGAAGGCCATGCCCCGGGGGGCGTAGTGCCAATATTTTCGTTTTTTTTGTTGAGATTATTTGAAGAATTTTGACACGTCGCATGGTATGATTTGCAGTAAAAAACACTGAATTGGTTGAAACCGGTACCGGTTATTTGAACCGGTTCAACTGAATCGGTTCAAATTTATCACGAATAATTTGTTGAGATTATTTGAAGAATTTTGACACGTCGCATGACATGGTTAGTGATACAACCCCGGAACCGGTTCAACCGGTACCGGTAATTTTACCGGTTCAACCGAATCAGGTTGAATTGCTCATATATCGATTCCTGGAATAATTTCATGAATTTTGATATGTCGCATGACCATATTTCTTCATAATTTGGCTTTATAGTTCAAATGAGTACTGCTATTGTAAAAATAGTTACGATAACTATTTTTTAAAAATTGTTTAAATATTTTTAACATGTTTTAAATATTTTTCCCTTAAAGTAGAGGTTCTCCCCTTTCCAAAAACCTATATAAGTTGGTATTTTGGGTTATTTTACGATGTGCTCTGGGCCCTTGAATTCCATGTAACGCTGTTTTTTTTCCTTCGGCCCTCCCCCGGGGCCCCGCCCCCCTAAACCACCATATTAAATATTTTTATATTAAAGTTGATTAATTTTCGAATCCAACGGTATATATGAAGTTGATATTTCATGCAATTTTCACCAAGTTACAGCTTGTTGAAAATCCATGTAACGCTAAAACGGGGCTTAGTAGTCTACGGGTACTTTTCTGGCATAGTTGCCTGACTGTTAATAAGTTCATTTTTCGAGTGATTTTATAGCCTTTCCTCAGTAAGGTGAGGAAGGCAAAAAGGAGTATGCAGTAATTCTTATAGTGTCCCAACTCCTATGCGTTTTTTTACAATTTAAATGATAATGGTGCCATTCTATAGCAGAAAATGTGAAAAACAGGCAAATAATTGAAAAGGTGACTGTAAAAACATGGAAAAATAAGGTAGGCAAAATGTAATGATAGGAGGCAATAGAACAGGCCAAATACTACCAAAAACAAACACAAACTCAACAAGATAGATGAAAATTAAAATACTAAAAATAAAATAAGTAAAACATGAAACAAGAATAGTAAAGTTTTTTTTGTAGAATTACGAGAAAAATGATAATTTAAGAAAAAAATGTGGGTGGTAGAGGGTTAATGTTGTTATGCACCCATCGTCCAAGTGTCAATGCATCAATTGAAACTGCTTTTCTAATAGATGCTTGTAGAAGCGTTCGACGTATCGTATGAAACTTCTATTTAAATTCATTATTTCTGAGCTCTAATTTTGATGTGGCAATGTTATTACGCGCAAGTTTCTAAATAATTTGGGCCACAGACTTCTATTTTGATGTTAAAAGTAAAAAAATTACAAAAGTCATGATTCGATACTCCGAAGGCCCATACAAACTTTCGCATAACCGAAACTTCGGACAATAGAGTCCAGACTGTAATAATTGTCGGTTTTTGAGGTTTTTTTTTTATGATTTTCGATCTTTGATTTTTCAATCCCTCATTTTTATTTATAAAGCTAACGCTAACGTAATATCTGCTTAAATGTATTAAAATTGCATGCCTTCTGCTAAACAAGATTCAATCCACTCTGTAAGAATCACTGGAAAATGTCAAGATTTCAAGTCAAATGAAAACACAATAAAAATAAAATTATTTTTTGTGAAATTAATGACTGAAGATATAAATAATTTTGAACAACCCTCTTGTTCATAAACAGTTGAAAAACTTTTCAACAATCTCTCAATACTTTTTAAAAATGAAAATACTTGTGAAATTTATTTTGTTACACAAAAAAAAGATGAATTTTGTGTGGTTTAAAATTGGGTTGGTCGAATATTACCTCTTTTGAATAATTTTATCACAAACAATGTTTAAAAATGAGAACCTGATGAAAATTTACCAGAAACGGATGAAAATTCTCCTATTCCTGATATTACAAATATTTTTATCAAAAATCTTTCTCCATTCTCTAATGAAAAATGTTTTTTTGTAAACTTGAAATTTTTTTTATCAAAACAATCATCCTATGTTAATAGTATTGGTGTAAATAATATTCTTTCCAAAAAAATGATACTTTTTTGCCAAATTTTAGCAAATAATGTTATTTACATGTCGACACTGTTGTGCTAACTTGTCGTACGTCGCTTTTTGACGTACCGAGAAAAACTCGTTTTAATGTTTGACCTTGAATAAACAAAAAAACGAAAGCACGCAATGTAAACAATAACATACACGTTTTGTGTGGTTGACCATTTTGTGCTTGTCCTGAAGTTTTAATGAATTTTGTTGCTGGAGTTCCGAGTTATAACTGAAAATGTTTACGATAGTCGAGCTCGTTCCTGTGTCAAACGCGTTCTGACCTGAAATCCCTTTGAAAAATTGTAGCACTTACATCAATTTTCAGGCTGTGTCAAGATAGCACGACCAGATTGAAACTTCTTTCATATGAAAAGTGACAAAAATGCACGGAGTTTTTTCGGTTTTTAGGATTTTAGGATTTTAGGATTGAAATCGAATTTTGGGGATCTGTGAGGGTAAAAAGGTGACGCATTGTGAGCTGCACAAATTAACTCAATTTGGCCCAAAATGCATGTACGATTAAGTTAGCACGACAGCGATGGTGTACTAAAGGTGGTTTATTTAAAATACTTATGGCGCTTACGTCACATAGTCAAATCAATGATAATTATTGATTTTGCGGTCAATTGCTGTTATAAAACAAAGCAAAAGTTATGTAAATATTAACATGTTGGAAGTAGCTGAGAGACAAAATTGAGTATTCATATGGACAATTTTGAAAACTCGGTATATTTATTTTACCTAAATGAATGTATCTTAGCACTAGAGTGACAAAAAATAATTATTCAAGCATCTTGTTCAGAAAGAAGTTTTTTACAAGATGGCAGTATTGGTTTTTACACCGTATTTTTCTAGTTGCGAATAAGAGAGACATTTTTAAAAATTTCAGACAAAAAAACATTTTTTTTTTTCAGACCTCCGTGTACACACGAGAGCAAGCAGCAGTCAAGTGCTCTGTGCTCTATCGTTTTTTCGAAATTTTTCGCCGTAGTTGATTTTTTTTTTTAATTTATATTTATTCAAATTTCTTTTCCATGTACATTCATTCAGTTAAAATATTATTGAGTGTCCAATCACAAACGATGACTTTTCACCTCAATTTTAAATACAAGCAACTTTCATTTATTCATGAAATATTGTAGCTTTCGCTATTCAGTGATTTCAAATGTAGGAGGTCCTACATGTACAAAAGGGAAAAGGGATACCTTAAAACTAACTTATAAACTATATAAAGAGCGGATCAATGCAGCTGAAGACTGCAATGATTTTTGTCGAAATGCATCAATTATCTTATTGGACATAACATCCAAAGTGTCAACTTCGGCTAATTGATGAAGTTCACTGGTGCTGAACCAGGAGGAAGTTTCAGAATCATTTTCAGAATTTTGTTCTGAATCCTCTGAAGTTTTTTCTTCCTGGTTAAGCAACAGCTTGTCCAGATCGGCACAGCATAAAGCATGGCAGGTCTGAAAATTTGTTTATAAATTAACAGTTTATTCTTGAGACAAAGTCTAGAATTCCTGTTTATAAGTGGATACAAACATTTAATATATTTGTTACATTTAACCTGGATACTTTCAATGTGATCCTTGTAAGTAAGGTTTTTGTCAAAACCAAGTCCAAGATATTTCACTTGATCCTCCCACTTTAAATTTACCTCATTCATCTTTATAATGTGATGACTTTTGGTTTAAGAAAATCAGCCCTTGGTTTGTGAGGGAAAATAATAAGTTGAGTTTTTGCAGCATTTGGAGTAATTTTCCATTCTTTCAAATAAGAATTGAAAATATCCAAGCTTTTTAATCTTCTTGTGATGACACGAAGGCTTCTGCCTTTGGCGGAGATGCTTGTGTCATCAGCAAAAGTGATTTCTGACATCCTGGGGCAAATCAGGCAAGTCAGAAGTAAAAATATTGTATAAAATTGGACCCAAAATGCTTCCTTGAGGGACGCCAGCACGTACAGGTAGTTGATCAGATTTGCTATTCTGATAACATACCTGCAGAGTACGATCCGTCAAATAATTTTGAATAATTTTCACGATATAAATCGGAAAATTAAACCTTTTCAATTTCGCAATCAAACCTTTATGCCAAACACTGTCAAATGCTTTTTCTATGTCTAGAAGAGCAGCGCCAGTAGAATAGCCCTCAGATTTGTTGCTTCGAATTAAATTTGAAACTCTCAACAACTGATGAGTAGTTGAATGCCCAAGGCGAAATCCAAACTGCTCATCAGCGAAAATTGAATTTTCATTAATGTGCGTCATCATTCTATTAAGAATTATTCTTTCGAATAATTTACTAATAGATGAAAGCAAACTAATGGGCCGATAGCTTGAGGCTTCAGCAGGATTTTTATCCGGTTTCAAAATCGGAATTACTTTGGCATTTTTCCAACTACTGGGAAAATATGCCAAATCAAAACATTTGTTGAAAATTTTGACCAAGCAACTTAAAGTTGCTTCTGGTAATTTTTAATTAAAATGTAAAAATGCCATCCTCACCAGGGGCTTTCATATTTTTAAATTTTTGATAATAGATTTTATTTCATTCAGATCCGTATTAAAAACTTCATCTGATGAAAATTCTTGTTCAACAATATTCTGAAATTCTATTGAAATTTGATTTTCAATAGGACTCAAAACATTCAAGTTGAAATTATGAGCACTCTCAAACTGCTGAGCAAGTTTTTGAGCTTTTTCCCCATTAGTTAATAGAATATTATCACCATCTTTTAAAGAAGGGATGGGTTTTGAGGTTTCTTAAGAACCTTTGAAAGTTTCCAAAAGGTTTGGAATAAGGTTTAATTTGTTCGACATCTCTTGCGAACTTTTCATTTCGCAGGAGAGTGAATCTGTGGTCAATAACCTTTTGCAAATCTTTTGAATTCGCTTCAGTGCAGGATCACGAGAACGTTGATACTGTCTTCGGCGAACATTTTTCAGACGAATCAGAAGCTGAAGATCGTCATCAATAATGGGAGAATCAAATTTGACTTGGACTTTAGGAATAGCAATATTCCTAGCATCCAAAATTGCATTAGTTAAAGATTCCAAGGCTGAATCAATATCAGCTTTGGTTTCTAAAACAAAATCATGATTTAAATTATTCTCAATATGATGCTGATACCTGTCCCAATTAGCTTTGTGGTAATTAAACACAGAACTATTGGGTCTGGTAACTGCTTCATGAGAAAGTGAAAAAGTTACTGGAAGATGATCAGAATCAAAATCAGCATGAGTCACTAAAGGACCACAATACTGACTTTGATTTGTCAACACCAAATCAATTGTTGATGGATTTCTAACAGAAGAAAAGCAAGTTGGCCCATTCGGGTATAAAACCGAATAAAGACCAGAAGTGCAATCTCTGAACAGAATTTTACCATTGGAATTTACTTTTGAATTATTCCAAGATTGGTGTTTGGCATTAAAATCACCGATGATCAAAAATCGAGATCTATGCCGAGTAAGTTTATTCAAATCCCCTTTGAAATAATTTTTATTTTCCCCAGTGCATTGGAATGGCAAATATGCAGCTGCAATCATAATTTTCCCAAAAGAAGTTTCAAGTTCAATGCCCAAACTTTCAATAACTTTTAACTTAAAGTCACGTAACGTGCTATAAGTCATACTACGGTGGATAACTATTGCAACTCCACCGCCATTTCGATTCATTCGGTTATTAGTTATAACTTTATAATCTGGATCACTTTTCAAATAAGTGCCAGTTTTTAAAAATGTTTCGGTTATAACAGCAACATGCACGTTATGAACTCGTAAAAGTTGAAAAATTCATTTTCTTTCGCTTTTAAAGAGCGAGCATTAAAATTCATAATATTGATGGAATTACTTAGATCCATGATTAAACTTCAGGGTAAGAACAACATCATTCGCAAATTTTAATCCAATCTGGATTGCTTCCATCATGGATGTAGCATTACTCATTGTTTGAATCAAACCAAACAGTGAGTTTTGCAAAAAGTCATTTTTCAAACGTAACATCGCCGAGATCAGAAGATCCCAAAGCGTTGCCAGCAGAAAAATTTTCAAATGAAATTTGAGGTACCTGCCCAATTTGAAAATTGGTAGAGGATTTAAAATTCGTGGATGAACCCGAACCCGAAACGATGTTAGCATAAGAAATGCCATTGTTGTTACCTAACTTTTCCACGGTAGGGGTATTTCTAGCATTGTTCGAGTGAGACAGTACGAACGTTTGATTTAAAGATGCAGGTACAACCTGACTTTGAGAAAATTTCGGTTTGGATTTCGGCTGATGCTTAGCACGAGAATCCAAAACCTTTTTCTGATGGGGCAATCCCAGAAATTTGATTTGTGATTTCCACCACAATTTGCACATTTAAATTGGGTGACTTCTTTCACGGGACAATTGTCCTTGTCGTGAGAAGAATCCCCGCAAACCATGCATTTTGGAACCATGGCGCAATGATCAGTACCGTGACCGAATGCCTGGCAACGCCGGCACTGGGTCAGATTCTGGCCATTACCGCCATGTTTCTTAAAATGCTCCCACTTTACCCGTACATGGAACAAAAACTGAACTTTGTCCAAAAGTTTCAAATTGTTGATTTCATTTCTGTTGAAATGAATCAGATAAAATTGTGAAGTCAAACCAAAGCGAGAAATATTCCCGTTTGATTTTTTCTTCATTGGTATTACTTGGGATGGGGCAAAGCCAAGCAACACCTTAAGTTCGTTTTTGATCTCATCCACCGACAAGTCGTTGGAGAGACCTTTCAAGACCGCCTTGAATGGCCGAGCATTCTTGGTCTCATACGTGTAGAAATTGTGTTTGTGGTTTTTCAAATAACCAACAAAAGTTTGGTGATCTTGTAAAGATTCCGTCAACAAGCGACATTCTCCTCTTCGACCAAGCTGGAACGAAACCTTCAAATTGCAAGTTTCCTTGCAATTCTTCAGTTGCGTTCGAAAGCTGGCCAAATCGGAGACGGAAGTCACGCCGTAGTTGATTGTGATTACCCGCGAGTTTGCTTCTCCAGCATGCCAAAGGCCGGCCGTGGCCGTGGCAGTTCGAGTGCGGCCTCGAAAAACCCGCGAAGTTCGTCTACCGGCCGTGTGCAAAAAGGTAAACAAACAAACGCCGTGTCGGCCGCCATCGCGCAGGGGAGCATGAGCGCAGATGGAATCGACAAAAAGTATCTACATTCCGGATACGTTCCGAGATCACCAGTGCGAACCCGTTTCGGTACTTCCGGTGCCACGACCAGTGGCACATCAACATCCGCCAACATCCCCATCAGGAACGAGTTCCAGATGCTGAGCGACGACGAAGAAAACAACAACACCGACAGTAGCAGCACTACCGACGACGACGACGATGACGGGCGTGCACGGAAAAAAGTGTCGACGCCAAAAAAGAACAATTCTCCAAAGGAACGTAGACCACCTCCAATTTTTGTTTTGGACACGTTGGCGGACGATGTTGACGAGTTGCTGGAAGGCCTCGGATATTGTCTGAAAATCGGTAAGTCGTCAGTGCAAGTTTGCACTTTTGACGAAAAGAACTTCGACCTGGTTGTGGAGAAATTGAAGCGTCAAAACTTCAAGTTTTACACATTCGACCCCGTGTAGAAGACTGCCGTTAAGGTCGTTTTGCAGGGGTACCAAGACCGCCCGATCTCCGACCTCAAGAAGGACCTCTCGGGTGCTGGAATAACGCCGCGTGACATAAAAGTGCTCTCGCGGAAGACTACAGTCACAGGTACACACACCCTGTACCTGTTGTACTTCGACCGCGGCACCGTCTAAATTCAAGACCTGCGGCGAACTAAGGCCTTGGACGGGTTTTGAGTAAACTGGTGGTTCTACTCAAAGAACCCGTCGGACGCAGCACAATGCCACTGTTGCCAGAAATTCGGCCACGGCTCGCGGAACTGCAACCTCCCGCCCCGCTGTGTGAAGTGCGGTGAATCACACCTCTCTGAGGCGTGTGCACTGCCGTGCAAAGCGGACTTGGGGGACAAGGCAGAGCAAACGAAGGCGCGCATCAAGTGCGCCAACTGTGGAGGTAACCATACCAGCAACTACCGTGGATGCAGCGCACGGAAAAACTACCTCGAGGAGCAGGAAAAGAGGAAGAAGAAAGCAGCAGCGTCCCACCCTCCTCAGCGAAGTACGAGCGAAACCGTGCCGGCAGCTGGTCATCGTACGGTTCCAGCGGACAACTCAGCGTTCCCTCCTGGATGGGGCGATCGTTCGCCAGCGTGGTCGCTGCCGGCAGTGGCAATACGGCCCAGCAAGAAGTTACCGGAGAAGATCTCTTTACCCTGCCAGAGTTCTTTGCTCTCGCAGGGAGATGATGACGCGGTTTCGGACCTGCCGTAACAAGGCGGAGCAATTCCTGGCCCTTGGGGAGCTGATGATCAAGCACATCTATAAAGGATAAAAAACTGTGATCTAGTTTAAAGCTTTTTCTATTTCTATCCCCTTTCCCTTGCAATTTTAGCAAGTTTTTTTTTATTTTTTTCTTACTCTTGGTGACACCTTTATTTACAAGCAATAATTGTTCCAAAATTGATTATGATGTAACACACAGCTGTAAGGAACTCCAAAACTTTGTTATGTACCTCAAAAGAACTTATTGTATCTTGATTATTCACCAATAAAACCGAATTGAATTGAATTGAAAAAACATTTTTCAACTGTATTATGTCGTTGATGAAAAAAGACGATTTCCTGGACACAGAAAAACAGAATTTTGGTGTATTGTACTAAATATAATTTTAAATGAAATATGGGACAATTAAAGCAAATCAATGTTTTAGGACAAAATATACTATTTTTTATAAAGACAGACCATTTTTCAAAAAATCGCGAGTTCTAAACATTTTTTTTTATTTTTTGTTGCATGAAAACACTGTTTCGAGGCAAACACATCTCGAAATCCGTGTGAGCCTGAAGGTTTTCGTAACATCGCTGATAAGCAACTATCGATTGGTTAATTCCGACCAATGATGTTTGGACATTCTATAAAAAAAAGCACAAACTTGAAACTTTCAGAATTACATGTATTTCTGTGTTGAGGATTAGGGTGGCTAAACTAACAATAAATCTTAATAATAATAAGTTTTTCTTCAAAAGTATTAAGTGTCTACGTGGACGGTCCACCAAAGGTTAACCCTGAATTTCTGCCACAGCTGCTTTAACACACTGCCCTTGATCTCCATTCCCTAAGGTCGGTCACCGGCACGTCAATGCACGCCCTGGTAACTTCCAAGAACAAAGACACTAATTGAACGTCTTATTCTCTCGCATCAAAGATGTAAAAGATGATTCTTGGCAGCAACCACCTCCCTCAACAATCCGGGGTAATTTGCTCTCACATTTGGCAGAACTCGTCGCAAAAACCCATCCGTCAGCGGTGTCATCGAGCGAAAATCGCGGAAAATTTCCCGATGCACTCAACCGTTATACGGATTTTCCCGCGGAAAACGCTTGTGGCATCGTGCCCGACATTTTTTTGCACGAAAATGCTAATTTTAAGTCCAAAAACAGAGGACTCGATTAACGCGCTGAAAGATCGTTAAAAAAAAACAAACATCGGCGCAGAGTTTGGACAGCCGCGCGCGAAAAGTAATTTTTCACGTGATCATAAAGCTATCATGTTTCTTGAACACATCCATCATTAATGTGGTAGATGGATGTTGATTTTGTGTCCACATTGGACATTTCTGTAGACGGTGTGGTGGCTTATTCCATTTGGCAATTTTGAAAGTTTGTGCCACGCGTTACAATTTTTTTTTTAATTATTTACTTTTCAATTTTGAATGTTATGATGTGACTGGGCAGAAAGTTTAAAGTCAAAATGACACTTTCGACACCACATCACACCGTCGACGACTCCTTCTGGGTGGTCTCCGATCTCCGGCGGCCACAAATTGCTTGCATAAGTGCCTAGCATGACTCGGCTACTCTAATGCGCGCAGTACTTAAATGATCATTACTTCGAACACGGACGTCACAGAGCGGCGAGGCGCCAGGCGGCTGTCAGAAGAAGTGAGGTTATAAAACGATTGCAATCTAAACAACACGCGCGGGTGTGGCGATCTGTTGACAGTCTGATACGCAAAATTTGTCACTCTAGGGTTCTGGACGACTGCACAGGATCAGAGGAGAAGAGCTCGCGTCCGACGTTAATACAATTAGTCAACGCGACTCTTGGTAGCGATTCTGTGGGAACCAACGCCAACGCAATGCAGATCAGAGTGATGACAGTGCAACCCCAATTGTGTGACAATTTTTTGATTCGATTTTTATTCAATTCTTGCTAAACAAGTGTCACCGTCTAAATTATTCTAGTCAAACTACCGAGGTTTCACTGTCCGCTGGCCACGTGCTCTTCGTCATGCCTGTGGGAGGGAAGTCCCACTTTGCAAAATGTACTCAATTTATCTGAGACAGGGACCAAAGGCGGTCCCAACCTATGCAGGGAAACACAGATTACATTGTGAATTTCACCGTCTTAAAACGAATTCCACCCGCGCACAAATCTAACCGGACTGTTCATGCAGATCCAAAACAAACACAACTTGACACATTTATCTCGAACAACATAACAGCATTTTACAACTGGGGGTGGCGGGGCGCGGGACTGGTTTGCATCATGTTCTGTGGCCTGCACAGGACGACGCTGAAACGCGCAAGCTGTAGAATACACTTGGACGTGCGTGTGTTTTGGGAAGAAATGGTCGTGGCTAAGTACACCGCGCTAAATGCTGATTTTTCTATATTTTGCAGAGCAATTGATGTAAGTTGACTGTACCGTAAATAGAGATCTTCATTTTTGAGGGAATCCCTTTTTCAAAACTTATTTTCGTAAAATCCCGATAAATCGTGATGGTAACAAGCACACTCCTTGTGTTTATGTGTTTTTTTGTAGTTGTCTGTTCTACAAATTTGTAGAACATTAATATACCTTAAAAGGTAACCCTGCACAGTCACAAAAACACAAAATTTGAATATGAAAAATTTAGTTCATAATGAAAAACAAAAAATACCTTTCAACTTCAAAATTTGTTACGCAAGGGAAAATTGTAACGAAAAAAATGTGTATTCTGTTTTAAAGAGAATTCTGAGTACGCCATCAAATCTGACGTAAAATTTTACATAAAAGTCTCTTGGACACCAAATTTTCAAACCATCCCCATTTCAGGATGCAAATTGTTGAAAAACACGTCTTTTTTAATGCTTAAAAATTGAAGGGTTCCTACCGCTCCTCCACCACAAGATACCGAAAAATGGAGCCCGGATTCATGATCAGGGACAAAAAATACCTCTTAGGACAAAGTTTACGCAAACCAAAGAGAGGTAGAGGCCATTGCTGTGCGAGTTGGTGGATAATGACCCCTGTATTGAAAATGAGTGATAAAGAAAACTATCATTTGATGATTTTTGCACAAAAAAAATCAGAACGTATAGCGACCGACGGGTGCGGGACATTTTGCCGAATGTCGTTTCGCCGACGGTCATTTCGCCGAAGGTCATTTCGCCGAATGTCGTTTCGCCGCATGAGACGTTTCGCCAAATTAACAAAAAATCGTAAAAAAATATATGAAATGGCCACAAATTGTGTTAAAATATTTTGGAAAAGTATAATGTCCCTAAAAGGTGAAATTGTGCGAGTTTTTGCATTCTTATAAATATAAGCAGTTATTTAATTACAGCAAACAATTTTAAATCATTTCTGTGAGTTTTTGCATTAATTTCTGTTAGTTTTTTGCATTCTTGTTTTAATATATCATTTGAATTATTTCTGTGAGTTTTTGCATTCTGTTAACCATGAGCAGTTCTTTTAATTTCTGCTTATGATTTTGATAAATTTCTGTTAGTTTTTGCTTTCTTTGTTTTTAAAGCATATTATTTGTATAATTTTTTTATAATTTATAATTTTTGTAAAGTTTTAATATATAAGTTTTTGTATTCTTTCCAACATGAGGAGTTCTTTTGATTTTCAGCATAACTTTTTGAAAAAATGCCGGTAGTTTTTGCAATCTTTGTTTACTTTGTTACTTTAAATTATTTCTGAGAGTTTGTGCATTCTTTCAAACATGAACAGTTTTTTTTTTATTTTCTGCTTATAATTTAGATTATTTCTATTTGTTTTTGCATTCTTTCAAACATGAGCACTGCTCATTGAGCAGTTCTTTTGATTTTTAGCATAACATTTTGGAATTATTTTGTTAGTTTTTGCATTCTTTGTATTTAAGCATATTTGTTTTAATTATTTCTGTGAGTTTTTTGCATTCTTTCAAACATGAGCACTGCCATGTTCGCATTAATGTCCCATATGCAAAAACAGCAAGCTGAGAAAAACGCATTTAAAGTTTGTCCCATACATAAGGCTACGTGTTAAGTTTTCGCGAAAAAAACTGGATTTCCTCCTGATTCCTAGAACAAAGTAATGGATGTTATAGGCTCTTTTGAAAGAGCACACGATTTTGAACCAAACTGCATCAAAAACTCGAAATCAATGAAAATGCATATGGGACATTTATGCGATCAGGGGCAGAGCAGTTCTTTCAATTGGCTGCTTATTATTTAGATCATTTCTGTTTGTTTTTGCATTCTTTGTTTTCCAAGCAATTTATTTGTATAATTTTTGGGAGTTGTTGCATTCTTTCAAACATGAGCAGTTCTTTTGGTTTTCAGCACAACATTTTGCAAAATTCTGTTAGTTTTTGCATTGTATATTTTTGGCATACTTTTCAAATATTTCGATGAGTCTATAATTTTTGGGAGGTTTTGCATTCTTTCAAACATTAGCAGTTCTTTTGATTTTTTGCATAACATTTTGGAATTTTTCTGTTAGTTTTTACATTCTTTGTATTCTAGCATATTTTTTATTATTTCTGTGAGTTTTTGCATTCTTAAAAACATTAGACGTTCTTTACTTTTTAAATTATTATATTATTATCTTGCCACGCCTTCTCAAGTTTGCATGAGTGTATTACAAGATGGCACTGCAGCGAACAAATAGCAAAAATTATACAAAAAAGTTAATTTTTATTCAATTCGACGAAACGTCCATTCGGCAAAATGACTTTCAGCGTAACGTACCATTCGGCGAAACGACATTTGGCGAAATGACCGTCGGCAAAATGGCATTCGGCGAAACGTACCAGATTCGCGACCAACACTATAGCTTGTGAGTTCTCTTCTTTTATCTCGTGATTGCCAGCATACGCATTCTCTTTTTATCACTCCTTCCCTCTTCCTCGCTCACGAACACTCGCTAAAGATTCTTTTTTTTCTCCGTAAACCGCAATGAAAGAACGCGATTGGGAGATTGGGAACAAACCAGTGGTCTGAAGCCACATAGTGATGTTAAAATTTTGTTTTGTGGCGGCTTTTGTGGGGATACGTTCTGTTGAGGGCTAATGATTGTGAACACGGAAATGAGAGAGAAAAAGAGAATGTCACACAGGATTGAGTAAACACATGAAAGAGACTGGCAATTCATTTTGTTGAGAATTTCGCGACGGAAAGAAGCGCAGTGAAAATTGGCGGATGAGATTTTGGACTGGTTAAATGTAGTCGTTGAAAAATGATTTGTCAAACTGCTTTTAAATGTCTTTAAAAAACATCATTATGTTGCCATTGTTTTCATTGATAAGTCTATTGATAAGTCTAAGAACATGGAACTTATAGAAATGAAAATTTGAGAACAGTTCTTTAGGAAGGGTATTTTCCATAAAAAGGTAAATTCTGATAACTTCATACAACTTTTTTGTGTTTTGTTTTTATAAGACTATGTTTTGAAAGGATTTTTGAGTACGTTATGAAATCGGCCGGGGAATTTAAATTTTAAAAAAAAAAGTTAATAAAAATGGTTTAATTATTTTTTGACCATGATATTTTTTTACTGAAGTGTCTTCATAACCAACAACTTTGGCAAACAAATCGATCAGAAAATTCCTTCCCATGATACAGGTTTTAAAACATCATTTCAGCTACCAAAATTGTAATGAGACTTGTATGGACGAACCAATTATGTAAAATATTTTCTTTGGTCTTAGAAAATCCCCCTATACATTTTTTTTCCAAATAAAAAAACCTAAATATTTCATTAAATTGTTCAAGTGACGAATGACCTCTCTAAGATGAAGTCACGTAAATAAAATAAACAACAACATTAAGTTGCTCAAATAATTGGAGTTGCTCATTACAAAACATAGACAGGAGACGCTCAATATTGTCTACAAATTTTACACAAAAATAATGCTGAAATAACTTTATAAATAAAAGTATCTCCTTAAATGATTTTGTTCGCAAAAAATGACAGTTTCGAATAAAAATAGATTTTTTAAGTTAACACAAAATAACGTACATTTCAACATCTTTAGTAAATTTTGTTAAAGATCTCCTAATGCCGATCGCGACAGGAATCCGCGCCAAATGCGGCCTGCAGGTCATAAATTTCCCGCACGTCAACGGGAACCCAGCCGATTAGTTTCGCAAACGAGGAGGGGTTCGAGATCCAACAACTTGTTGGTGTGCCACTGCATATTGCTAGTAGCCGCGACCAGCCAGCAGGTATCGAGTTGTTGTGTTTTGAGTAGTTTAGCGTCTGTTTTGTTGACGCGTCCCACCGCGCCGCGAATGTTGACATGCTCCAAACGGACGACTTTTAGAGTAAGGCAAAAAGAAGAGGCTTAGTCAGTGGGTGGCGCCTTGGCTGATCCACTTGATCAATTAGAGCGCATTTGGCTAAACTGGTGGTGGCCACTTGAAACATCCAAATTGAACATATTGTTTTCGGGGAGGACTAGCTTGTTATACAATTTGTTAATTTGAAGGGAGGGATTGCTGAAAGCTTGTTAGTAACACCCATATTAAATTTGATTGGCACTTTTGGCTGATGATCTCAGCAGGAACTAATTATGAGTTTTAAATTTAGAAATGGGAGGTTTGTTTTGATTTTCAGCGTAATAGTGACGACTTTATATGGTCGAAGGAATCTCATGGAACTTCCGTGCAATCTGGTTTTGAACGACCTAAAATGAAGATCTAGTTTTGAAAAAGTAAGACGTCATAGGTCCAACCAGGGAGAGTTGCATAACTCAATCTCACAAGAGATTGCACTGCCTGAAATTCGATCGTCCGATTGGGTCAACATCAATCAACGAATATTATTTAATTTGCAAGATCACTCTCGAGTTCAATCGATCCAAACTGCCCCGAAAATAAACAACATTTAAGCCCACGCAATTGATACATCTGGCCGGTCACAAAGATGTCCCGTGCCGTGGGGATCGATGTCTCACACTCGGTGGAACCTTTCACGATTGAAGCTGAAGTCCCCGCAAGGGTTCGTCACTCCGTAATCGATCAATCAATCATCTGGCCAGACTTTGCCATCGTCTGCACCGAGGCTCGATTCAATCACACAGTCTGGCCCCTGGTAGTCAACCCTTTATAATAATTTCTCGCGTGAATGTTAATTTTTGCAAGGAATCACACACAGATGCATGAAATATTAAAATCGCAATGCGACACACCTATTTAATTGTATGACTAATTCTTCGTTGACCGAGCCTAGTGGTAACGCATCCATCTCGTGAGCAGTAAATCGCGTTTCAAATCCCGACACTGACCAACATAACCGGCGATCTTTTCCCTTCTGGATTTAATTGCTTACAGTAAAGGGAAGGTAGTTTATCATCACAAGCTGGACCTTACCTTGACGCATTAGGAAAGGCGACCTATGCACAAGATCCTCTGTAATTACTCTTAGCTTTAAGAAAAATGTAATTACAAAAGCCGACTCGGTCCTAACCAGGTCCCAGTACCGAAAAGGACCTAATAAAAATAATTTTATGAAAAAAAGGCGACCTATGGATTGCTAAAGTTAACCTTAACATGTTAACATCAAGACATAGCCACTGAATCCGATTTGTAAATGCAGCCCCGATTCTCTTTAAGGGTCATGGAAAAAATATTTTTAATAGCTTGTTTGTCCTCTCGGCTATCTAATGTTGTCCCGGCCTAACTTAGAGGTTAGGTCGTGTGGTCAGTCCGGGTGTAGGAGTAGTTTCTCTAGAAGAGGTATAAACCTGCTTCGGTAGACTCGCTGGTCGGTGGTTGTACCTACAATCCAAAGGTTGTCCGTTCTAATCCCTAAGAACAGCATCTGGGTTAAGACCATGAGAAAAAAAAACATAAATATGATACAGCACATAGGACCAACCCAAGTAGCCACCACCTAGTTTTAGGGAGGGAACTCCGCCGGCGTGAACGCCGGAACTGCTGGACTCTGCTTCTCCGCCTTCCTTGCCGGCGGTTTCGGTTTCGACGCCTGCTGGCGCCTCTGGATGAAGTCCACACGGTTGGGGCAGCTGCGGTCCGTGGCTTCGTGAGCTCCAGAGCAGTTGGCGCACCGTTTCGACTCTGCTTCTTGGACTTTGCACTCGTCCGTCTTGTGGGGACCCCCACAGTTGTTGCACCTCCCCTTAAGATGACAGTTCCTGGTTCCATGACCCAGCTGCAAGCAGTTCCTGCACTGGGTCACGTTCGGCCGCTTGTTCCGGTAGGCCTCCCACCGGATGATAGTGCTTGCCACAACTTCCATTGCAGAGAGCTTCTTCAGATTAGTGTATCCCTTGGAGAAGACCGCAATGTACGGAGTTTCGTCCACGATGGACTTTTCCTTCCGCTTGATGACATGCACCTCCAGCGCGTCCAGCTTGAGATCCCTCTTCAGCAGGTACTTGACCTCATCCGGTTTCAGTTCATCAGGTAAACCACGACCAACGACCCGGTGAACTCGTTCGCTTCTTCGGCCGTGGGTGTAGAATTCCACTTTCTTCCTCTGGAGAAGCTCCTGCAACTTGTCAAAATCTTTGACAGAGAAGCAGGTCACCTTGGTTCCAAATCGGGTTAGTTTGTAAATCGGGTTGAAACCAAATTCACAACTTTCCACTATTGCCACAAGCTTGTAAAAATCCGTGGTGCTCTTCACCACCAAAGGTGGTTGCTTTTGTTTACCTGCCGACTGGCCGGGTGGTGAAACCGCCGGGCTGGCATTGTTGTTGTTTTCGTTTTCCGCTAGCGGGCTGAACTTGTTGTTGTTGAGCACATTCTGCTCCACTTTTCCTTCTCCGACGACAGCTCCGGTGATCTCAGGGGTCTTCTTCCGCTTCCGATTTCCGGGGATGAATTGGAAATCATCCGTCTCGGAGGTCTCTTCCACCTCCATCCGTCAAACAACTCGAGGCACGATGCCTTTAGCGCGCACGTCACACACGTCTACTCTCTCGAAGCTGTCGGAGCCAAGTGAGCGATAGATGTTTATACAGTCGATTCTCTGGTTGTCAATATCTAAGGGACTGTCGAGGAAGAGAATCACCAGTTTACAGAACGATGCAAAATGAAGACTCGATTGAATATATTTTTTTCTTGATACCCAGCTATGGGAGAGAATCATGGCAACGTCCATCAAACAAAAACAAACTAATGTCAAAAACCCTTCAAAGCTTCGTTTCGCAAAGAAAAATGTCTATGCAAGCCATGAGAAAGTGAAATTATTGACAACCGGAAGAGATTTTTTAAGCCAACAGAATCCAAGGGACCGTCGAGGAAGAGATCCTTCAAGCAAGAGAAAATATCGAGGAATAAAACCAATCGAATTATGCAGTTTGAAGGGACTGAAGAATTCATCGATGGATGGAGCAATATTGATATCGAGAAGATCGACAGCCAGAGAGTCGATTGTCAATAATATGAACATATTTTTCAAAGAATTGCTATAAAATATTTTTTAACATTAAAAACTATGATTACAAATAATGATTTTTAATAAAGCGAGTTGATTTTTTTGACTCTATCTCCCCTACATTTATCAATAAAATTTCAACCGCAGCTGAATTTGAGCCACCAATTGCGAGAAATAGGCTTTCAAATTATTTTGATTACCTTCAATATCTATTATTTATCATCGCCATTTTTGCAAACCATCTCCATTGCCAAAATAAAACCTATTTTGCGTAAGACGTTTGAAGTCGTACGAAATTTCATTTTTCCTTAACTCCTGACTAGGTTTTAACAAAGGTTTTTATTAAGGCTTTGAGGATGTTGTTAGGATTCAGTTGTAAAGCCTTGAACTCCTATGTAGGTTTTATAAATAGGCCGTGACAACCTTTTGTGGAGGTCCTTTTGGGTTTGAACAGAGGTTTATCGGGGTTCTGGGGAGACTGTTACGACTTGGTGGTTTTAATGTTGGTTTTGGCTGATAGGTTTTATAGCGGTTGTGACAGCTTTGATAAAGCCTATAAAGTACGTTACCAATCTTATTTTTGATACCAACGGCAACATTTGCCCTAACCTGAAATGATCCATTGAGGATTCATTGATCTATCGACACCAAGTCCAAGTAATGGATCTTTCCGGTGCAACCCTGCAGGCGAATCAAAACCTCGTTCGTCTAATTCACCACCAACGGGGCAGTCAGTTTTATGTCGTGGTGTTTACTTTAACCACCAGCTCAGTTTCTTCAGGACGATCTGTCATAATTTATGCACGCGGCGTGGAAGCAGATCAGTTAATATTACGTTTGTGACGTAATTGTAGAAAGAAGTATGTTAAAGCGGGGTACTTAGAGGTTGCACGATTGCTCAAGAGGCGACAGATTATGATTGATTACTGGGCCGGAGAAGGCGTGGAACCGCAGTGCTTCCTTCATGGTCCTCGTGTTAATTTTCTTCCCGCGGATTGTACATTGGGAAATTGATTGAAATGACCGTGCTTACTCGAGGCGGATGGTTTGTCCAGATTACTGTGTACTTTGTGACTAATGACAAGCTTGTTGCAAACATAAAATTTCTTTAACGTGTTTTTCCTGGTACAGTACACTAGTGTTAACGGTTCACATCAACCAAAGTCTACTGCACGAGATAGTAGAAACATAAATTTTAGAATAAAATTTACAAAAACTCAAGATATTATTTTCGATTCAATCCCTAAAGTAAAGCATTAAAAAATATTATATTAGAACTAAGACATTTTTTTTTAATTTAACAAATTTGTATCAAAAAAACATCAATTTCTCCGCCTTAATCTGAAAATAAAAAAAAAAATCCAAAATCAAGATTGGCTCAAAAAAATTTCAGTCATTCAATGTAAATATTTACTATAATAACTGACAATCTCAAGCAGAGATATCAAATTATGTGTCAATTCAAGGAACTCCTGCATCATTTCTGTAAACAACGGTCACATTTCCAACCCGTCCAAATATTTTGACGCGTCGCACGCCCACACACTTTATCAATCGAGCGCAGCGCTGTTTATGTAGTCTATTCCGGATCATCGATTCAAGTGCTGATATAACACATTTTCTCACCCCGCCACCGTGACGTGCGTGGAACGCAAAGATGAATTTCTTGGGGCTAGAATATAAGACACATTTACCCATAAGAAGGGTAGAGGTGCCTATTTTAGACCTATTTGGACCTTTTTCCGACCTTTAACGATTCTTAAGAAGTTTTCCGAGGTTAGGTACACCACCCCTCACAAACTCATGAACAAACTCTTGAACCACTCGAAACGGGGCCTAAGTGGTCTTCCCGCCGTCGTTGTCGGTCATTTCTTGGCCGTAGACAGCCAAGTCAACGGCAGCAGACTGGCAGTTGGAATGTAGAACACCAAACAACCGCGGCCAGCTGACCATCGTCGACGACGTCGTCAAACTTTGCAGTTTTAAGGTATGACGTTTGGCTTAAAATTTTGCACAAAACATTTCTAAATTAGTTGACAAGGTTGCGAATTTCTCTCGTTTGTCACTTGTTTGTATCTTTCCCACATTTTTTAAGGGTTAAAAGTTAATGGAGACTTTCCAACATTGTGCCAATTTTATCCGCGTCCCAAGATCACCGCATTGAGCGTCCATTAGAACGTCAACGGTGGCTTCCTGGGGCCATAAATCCGTTCATTCCAGGTCGACCGCGTACTCCACGGTCGTCGTCGTCTTCGTCGTCGTAGACTGGCGTGTGACATTAGACATCAATTGGAGCTCTGCGTTTAGCTTACGCGCCTGGGAAAGACAGACGCGCGCGCGCAACTGGTTTATTTATGGCTATCACTAAAACCATAACTCTTACTGGCCACCGGCTGGCTCTGACTGACTGGCACCAGGTCGGTGGTGGAGGGAAATTGCCTCGGCTCGGAGTATCAATCTTCCCGGTGGCAGTTTGAATGGGTGGTTTTCGGCGGGGGAGAAAAAAAACTGATGGGAATTGGTGTCATTTCCGTGAGATATGGGAAAATCTCACATATTTTGCAGTTTTTTTCCTAAGTGTGGCTGAGGCATTTGATTTGAGAAAATTATGACTGTGATTGAGGGTTAAAAAAAAGTGAGCATTTGAGACTAAATAAGCTGACATCATAAGAATTACTTGTATTTAGTTTTCAACTTCAACTTTGTAGGTAACCAATCACCAAGAAACAATTACGCATCATTGGATCTATCATGTACTTTTCATACAATTTTTTATTGCTGTTCATCATGGTTGAAGAAATATAAAAAAAATCAGTTCTACGCGACTACAATTATCATGCCCGAAATCTTATCTGCCAACTTTCACTGCTCTACTTTCCGTCACGAGATTCTCAGCACTCACATTCTCAGATTATCAGTGACATTCTCTTTTCTTCTCTCATTTCCAAATTCACAATCATCTCTCCTCACCAAAAAACTAGATATGACTACGCAGTATAACGGGACGCAGTTCTTGGTCGGTTCCCAACCCCCTATCATTGCGGTTTTCATAGTAAATTAAAGAATCCTTGATGAGTGTGCATGAACGAGGAAAAAATGCTTTTGATGCCAAGCACGAGTTAAACGAAGAGAATAAACAACATAAAGTGACGGTCGCTATACTCTCTGATATTTTGGTTGCAGGAATCATCAAATGATAGTGTTTTCTATCACTCATTACCAGCACTCTCCAAAGTTATTCTATTTATTTGGTTTTGCCTTGCATTTCAGTGTTGCTTTATGCTCCTACTTTTTTTAAGCCATTTTTGAAGCCCTTCACTTTTGTCATTTTTTCCAATCTGTTGAATCTGATGTTTTCTAGTTAAATCATGAATACTTCGCTTGTAACTGCGACCACCACCAGCAATCTCTGGAATAATGAGACCGAATTTATTCAAGCTCTCGGAATAACTTGAATCGTTTCGCGGTCTTTGACAAAGTTGCTTGGCATACAATTTCACATAAGAATCTCACTCTTGACAATGATCGACACATTTAACGTCTACTTTTGGCAAAATTTTGAAATTTTTGCTTTTCCCAATATTCAACGATAAAAAGCGAACCCAAAACCTTAACCGATTTGGCTCAAAATTAACATAGTAACTTAGTTTTACCTAAGGAATCGAACCAAAGGGTATCTCTTCCGATTTATTTTTTATTTTTTTATGTTTACCCTACTGGATTCACTGAATTCCCGGAAATCCCTTTTTGTTTTTGTAAATGTTTTATGGGCAACAATAAACTATGCAGGTATGATAATTTATGAATTTGTGAGGCATTTTTTATTTTTATTTGTGGCACCGTTCATGTCAAAAACGTCAAAAAACTTAGCATCAAAACAAAAATTCAAGAAAACAACATGACTTTAATGGAAATCAATGTGTTATTGAATAGATTTCCTTTGATTTAATTTTATTTATTATTATTTTTTGCAAGTTATGATTAGTATGTTTTAAAACTAAACTTTCAACATCTGGCTTCATCATGCACACGGGACTAAGTCTTCACCAAATCTTCACCTAAAGTATGTCACGCCCGGGGGCGTGTGACAAAGGGGAGAGGAGGGAAAATTTTGGCTGATTTTAGCGTGACGTACTTTAAGGATGAAACCTTACCTGTTTCGATTTTTTTTTTCATTTTCGTGTGTTTAGGAAGTTATTTTGATCAACTTTGTCCTTCTGTGCTTTTCTTGTTTTGAGTTTTTCTTTTTTCATTTCATTTGTTTCAACTTGCATTTTCCTTATTTAGTTTATCTTTGTTTTTGGTAGTATTTGGTTATCACCTTCTACTACTTTTAGACAGTATTCCTTTGGTGACTTGTTTATATTTTTATTCTACTATGGATACAATTATCATTTAAATTGTTTAAAAATACGTAGAGGCAAAGTCTGAGAAATTAAAAAAAAAATCAGTTGAAAATATAGTCAAATGGTACCCCTGAGCAATTCTCTACGAAATCGGTCTTTTTTCTTCAATTTTAATTTTTGTATTTTTTAATCCGACTGATTTTGTGCCTGGAAAAGCTCAAAGTTATTTTGTTAGTTTGCCATACAGGTCCACAAAATGATGTATCGATTTGAGTTCGGGAATTTGTAATGGTATGGGAAAAATCAGTTGACTGAAACTGGTCGAATGACACGGTAAATTTGTGATTTTTATTTTAACTTTATCACTAAAATTTGATTTGCAAAAACACTATTTTTAATTTTTATTTTTGATATGTTTTAGAGGACAAATGCCAAAAATTTCGAATTTCATGTTGCACCGAATTTATTATTTTTTTCATAATGATTTTTTCAAAAATCGAAATATCGCAATTTCAAATGATGTAAATCAAATTGCAATCGTGTACATGAGTAAAATTTTGAAGTGCACCGTTTTCGTTAAATCCATTTAATTTTTGAAAATGTGCAGTTTTTCATTTTATTAGCACATGTTGTTTTGAATTTTAAAGCTGAATTCTCATATTTTGCTGTGCTGAGATATTGATTGCAAAGAAGCGAAACAGGATTTATGTTTTTTCGTCTAAATAGCCACCATTTAATGTCGATATCTCAGCTAATGGATTTTCAATGTTAATATATGAAACATTTGTGAAATTTTCCGATCTTCGAAAACATTATTTTCAAAATTTTCAAATCAAGACTAACATTTTAAAAGGGCGTAATATTGAATGTTTGGCCCTTTTGAAATGTTAGTCTTGATTTGAAAATTTTGAAAATAATGTTTTCGAAAAGATCGAAAACTTTCACAAATGTTTCATATATTAACATTGAAAATCGGACCATTAGTTGCTGAGATATCGACATTAAAAAATGGTGGGCTGTTTGGGTGAGACTTAGAAAACATAAATTTTCCTGTTTTTAAACCTTTGCATTGCAATATCTCTGCAACTAAAGGTCTTATCAACAAAGTCCGAAGAAGCAAAATATAGAGAATTTTCTCAGCTTTTCAAAAATATTTTTTCCAAAAGTGTGCAAACATGCGCACTAATTTAAAAAAATGAAAAACTGCCACAATTTTCAAAAAAGTCACCTAAATATGGACTTAACTTGAAAACGGTGCACTTTATCAAAATTTTACTCAAGTACTTTTTGATTGCAAATTTGATTTTACATCGAAAAATGAAGTTGAAAAAATTTTGCGACCAATATTTCGATTTTTGAAAAATCAGTATTGATTAAAATTCATAACTCGGACAATGATTTGCACAACCTGGAAATTTCTGAAAAGTTGGCATTTTATGTCCTCTAAAACATATCAAAAATAAAAAAATAAAAATAGTTTTTTTGCAAATCAAATTTTAGTGATAAAGTTGAATAAAAAATCACCAAATTTTTTACCGTGTATCATTTTTTCCAGTGTAGTCCATATCCATACCTACAACTTTGCCAAAGACACCAAATCGATCAAAAATTCCTTCAAAAGATACAGATTTTTGAATTTTCATATCATTTTTGTATGGACAGCTGCCAAATTTGTATGGAAAATTATATGGACAAACTAATGATGCAAAATGGCTTCTTTGGGCATACCGAAGGCACCAAAAAAGTTTCAGTCGGATTAAAAAATACAAAAAAAAATCGAATGACCGAAATCCTAGAGAACTGCTCCCCTAACAAAATAATTTTTAAAAATATTGACAAAGTCTTCCAAAACTTTAACTTTTATTTTTAAGAGTTCTTAAGGGGTTAAATACATGCAGAAATAAAAAAAAACATTTTACAGTTTTTTTTAAATGATGATTTCAAACACTCCTAGTGGGTCTCGTGGCGCAGGGGTAGCGGCTTCGGCTGCCGATCCCGATGATGCTATGAGACGCGGGTTCGATTCCCGCCTTATCCACTGAGCTTCTATCGGATGGTGAAGTAAAACGTCGGTCCCGGTTTCTCCTGTCTCGTTAGAGGCGCTGGAGCAGAAATCCCACGTTAGAGGAAGGCCATGCCCCGGGGGGCGTAGTGCCAATAGTTTCATTTTCAAACACTCCTGAAAATTAAATGAATATATTTCGTGATAAAACTGAGTAAGAGACGATTTTAGCTCAATGTTTTGCAATGCGTAACCCAAAGTGTCAAACTTTGTGAGCGTTTTTCTCTGAACACCGAGTTGATTTACGGGTGCCACGATGTCTCGAGACGAGATGGACTGAAATTTCAGATGAAGACTCTCAACACATATCCCGTGTGCATGAAAAAGCCCGATTTTGAAATTTTGCTTTATTAAAAATTACAAAAATCAAAAACTAACGATTTTTTATATGAAAAACAAGAAAATATTTTTAACTTTTTTACAATAAACTTTTTGAAAATCAACTTAAGTCATGCACTCGAAACCAGTTTAACGAGTCTTCACCAAAATTTTGAGTCGATTTGGTAAAAGTAGTGTTGAGATATCGTGGCACCCGTTTTTTTAACTGCACACTTCAAATAGCTATATCTTGGCGAAGACACAACCAAATGTGTGCAAATTTATTTCATTAATAGATGAAAATGTATTTTTCAATGCACTGAAAACAGATTTGAAAAAGAGGTTAAGCGTAAATTTTATCAATATGTCTTGGGACATTTTCATGAGATTTTGTGTTTATTTATCTCAAAGTTTATACAAAACTGCTCAAACTTTGGTTTAATTGTTTTTTTGGTAATTACTTTTTTTATTTATTACATTTTCGTTAATTTTTGCCCCCCTAGGGATAATTATGGTCCATATTCACGAATCCGAGGTCCCTTTTTTGATATTTCGTGACGGAGGGGCAATATAAACCTTATCATTTCTGAACATTCGAAAATGAAGTGTTTTCAATAATTTTAAGCCTGAAATGTTAAAAATCACGACGACTCAGGAACATTTTTGAAATTTTCTGTTCTACGACTGAATGTTTTCGGGTGGGGTTTCTGAACATTCGAAAATGAAGTGTTTTCAATAATTTTAAGCCTGAAATGTTAAAAATCACGACGACTCAGGAACATTTTTGAAATTTTCTGTTCTACGACTGAATGTTTTCGGGTGGGGTCGGTCACTCTTACAAAATAAGCACGCAAAGTTAAAACATACAAAATTTTAAAATGAAAAAAAAAATGTTTTAAATGAGAAAATGATCCTTCTGGATAATTGCAGATTCAAAAAGTATATTAAATTACCCATAAAATGCCATGACAGTTCAGTTACGATAAATGGCATAAATATTTTTGTAATATTTGCGATAAAAAATACTTTAATTATTTTGAGGACGTAAACAAATTGCGCAAGTTTTCAAATAATTATTATTCGATGCTGCAAATAATGGAAAAACACTTATTTTTCAAATGTTCAAGAATGCAAAGGATCGTACTCACATACCGTCACGAGATATTGAAAAATAAACCTTTTTAGTCGGTTGATAATAAATAATAAAAAAAAAATCTTTCACTCTACAGCATTGCCGTGGCGTTTTCGACTGCAAGAACTCAGTTAAACACAAGATTGAAAATACATTTCATAAATTATCTCATGTCGCCTTGAACAACATTTATTTCTTATTGATTAGCAACTTTTCAACAACTTTTACTCGATCCAATTCCGTTCCCATTCACACAGAGCACCCTCCTACCTAACCATATCATTATTTCATTAGTCTCTTTCCCACATCCCGGAGCAAAGCCGACTAATTCATCGATCGATCAATGCCGTGGTCCTGTGCAGTGTTTTCTTAGCTGGCTCGAGTACTAACAGCGGCGCTACATAACCTGAGCGCGATGCATCGATCTCTTTCAACGGCATTTACATTTCAATTTCGCACCCGACAGATACTACTTACGAGGACGCTGGGTTGCTCTCACAGGTAAATTTATTACTTTCAATTTGTCAATTTTGGAAATGAAAATTTCGAGGTTCTTTTGCTTTTTTTGCTTTATAATGAAGAAATAAATTATGCATGAAAAAACAATTTTCATTCAGTTTTGTTTTGCCAAATTTAATTATTTTTTTTAAAATTATTTCTTAAGGTGTAAACTGCAATTAATTAAGCCATCAGCATTGGTTTCACCTTTTCTTCTGCTCAACTTCTTGCATCTTTCTTCGAGCACTGCCTGCACCACTTTAATTAGTCATGAAACTGCTCCAGGCAACTTTGAGCACGTGTTTCAAATTTTTACGACACACCTCACACCTCTTTTGAATGCGTTTGTTTGCCAACATATTCGAGCATAAAATCACTGCATTTCCACACTGAGTTTCAGAGCTTCCAGTGATTCATGGGAGGACATTTTTCACGACTTCTGTTTCTATTGGGTTTCAGTTTTTCCTCTGGTGCATTCATCATTGCAATGGGAGGATCTTAAGGGGTGGTGAAAAAAAAAAACAATAAATTATGTTTACGAGAAAATTAACACTCTTACAACATGGTTCGCTGGGTTGGCACGGTTAAAGGTTATGTAAATATTTGCTCTTCTTGCAATGTTACCCACAGGGATCATACATTTCATAGTTCAACCCTGCCACCAATCAAACCGTATACAGCAAACCAATTGACTCACCTGTCAAACAGAACAATGCGACGGTTAGTATTGCCAGCTTCGTTGATAAATGGTTCGCCGTAATTCTCGCCATGCTCGCTAGCGCTATGATCGGGTATTCTTTACTAGTTTGGACGCGTGGGATGTGTGAGGGGGGGTCAACACCGGGTTGACCACCGTAGTAGTACCGTAGGTTCTTCGACACTGTGACCAAGTCTTGTGAATTCACTTTCTTCTGTGGCGGGATTCGTGCTGGCTTTTCCTCTCTTCTATTCACAGTTGATTTATTCGGAATGCTTCGTGTGCGGCTGTTTCGCGATGGATTAGATGTTTAAAATGTTTATTAGTGAGCTTATAGTTTTGTAAATGAATCTGTATTGTCTACTTGACAACTTGACTAGCAATTTCCGTTGGTGACAAAGGAGTTTTCGAGTAAGTGGAACTGAGACATTGAATTCATGATATTAATAAAATGATTTTCTAAATGCCATTGCTATAGCAGACTCCTACATCGAAATTCAATCTGAAATTCAATTTTTTATCGAAGCAAAATAGGTATTCAAACCTCAAATTGAAATTCGTTCGTAATAAATTACGTTTCAAATTAAATTGAAACCAAAGTTTTGAAAATTGTTGTAGATTTTTAACATTTAAATCAAAACAAGTCCAATTTAAGTTTTTATTTCTTCACGAACGAAATGTAAAGGTACGAGTTTTAATATTGTGTAAACTAGTTTTATTTTGATCACTTTACAATTGTTGTACCTTTTTCGCTTGCGAACTTTCTTCACCCACGAAAGCGAAGAAGGCGAAACACGCTACAGAAAATCTCGCCAGAACTTCTCGAAAAAAATGAATCAGTTAAAGATTATTTTTTTGTTTCGTTTTTTTCACGCAGATTGCCCATCTACAAAAAGTGACTGGTAACTTTTCGACATGCGACGTTTTTTTTTTTTACACCGGCACGTGTAGTAGTGAGTAGTAGTGATGATTTTTTGAGTTTTCTTTTACCGATCTATAGTGCGCGAGAGAGGAGAGCCAGGTTCTTTTCGGATTTTATCTCGTGATGAGCATAACAAAATTTCTTTTGATGACTATTTTTCCACCGCTGCAAATAATCAATTTTAATTTTGGAAGGAGAACACCCAATTCCTTTTCATTTGAGAAAAATAGTTTTTTCGCCCAATTAAAAAGCAACCCGAACAACTACTGTATAACAAAAACTGTCAAGGAATTATTTAGATAAATTAAATTAAATTAATTTGAGACTTACAAATATAAAACTGTGTCGTTTTTAAAGGTAACAAATTTCACAAAATGCTATCAGAGTGCTTATGACTTGCACGTTTAAAAGTATTCATTAAATAAACCCTGATTTTAATCAAATCATTGTGGTTTTTATTTTTTTTTAGAAAACGTTTATAATTTGACGAAATGTCAAGTTTGCTTTTACGAATGATATCGTTCTCAGTGTTTTCACGAACACTTTTCCAGAGTTTTTTTTTATTGAAAAGGTCCTATAACAAATATATTTGGTAAGGAATGGCTAAAAGAACAATTCTAAGGTGTTTTTTAAAAGGTCCTATTAACATATGAAAGAAAAAAAAATAATAACCAAGTTTGAATTGAGAAAAACCCGGAAAACTCTCCCTGTTTAAATCAAACTTGCAGTTAAATTAAAATGTCTAATTATCAAAAGCTTTGACCAAATCAAAAAAGTAATTCAATGTTCAAAAGTTGTTAATATGCAAATCCGTATTATGCGTGAAATTCCCTACAAAAAATCCGGCCTGTTAAAAATCCGCGCAGAGGGTCGAAAATTCGTATGGTAAAGAAAAAATCCTTAGTTGTGTAGCCTTACCTATAACCAAATAAGTTTTTTAGTGTCATTGTTTCACCCATACAAGTCTCTATAGAGTTTTGGCTGCTGTCCATACGAAAATGGTACGTAAATATTCCAACAGCTGTAACTTTTGAGTGAGTTTTCTGATCAATTTGGTGCCTTCGGCAAAGTTGTAGGTATTGTTGAGGAATATTGAGAAAAAAATTGGTACACGGAAAAAAAATGCAGATTTTTTAAAAAACTTTTTTTAGCAAAAACTCAATTTCACAAAATAGGTATTTTTTGATTTGCGAGATTTTTTAATCTGTTTAACACTCCTCCGTCCAAGGCATATTTCACTTACACGGACGACCAAGCCTCCGAAACAGTTGCTTCGCTAAATTCAACTCGCTCGCATTTGGTTCCATTTCAACCAATCTTGATCGTTCTTGCAGCATTCGAACCGGTAGGATTTCAAGATTCATCTGAAACAAGAACGAACCTGATTCGACTTACCTGCTAGTAACACCGACTAAATTCGTCGAAGCAACTCTTTTTAGGCGCTCGTTTTAGGGAACACACCATGGCCAAATCAACAAGAAAGCATTAAAATTTGAAATCAACCATTCAAATTTAACTAATTTGGGGTCGCTGAACACGAATATGACACTTAGAATCAGGGATGGAATAATCGCAAAAAAATCAATTTCGCTTGCGAACTTTCTTCACCCGCGAAAGAGAGAGGAGGCAAATCACGCAAAAGAAAATCGCTACCGAACTTCTCCAAGAAAATCAATCTGCTGATGATTTTTGGTGAATTTCCTTGTCAGCACCACTTAAAAGTATTTATTTCACTTTGTTTACACATTGCCCATCTACAAAATGTGACAGGTCATTTTTCGACGTGTGACGTTACACTTGCAAGTGTAGTAGTGATAAAGATGATCCGCCGAATAATCAAGATGATGATTTTTTTAGATTTATTCTACCGATCTTTCGTGCGCGAGAGAGGAGAGCCAAGCTCCCTTCGGATTTTTTCTCTTGATGAACGTCCAATGATTTTCTTTTGATGATGATTATTCCATCGCTGCTTAGAATATTCCAAAGTATTCAGAAATCCAGAAATCCAAGATGGTGGCCAATATGGCGCCTGTAGTATATTGGGAATATTTTTTTGAGGTTGTAATAGTGATTCAACCACTCAATTGTAACTAATTTGGGGTCGCTGAACACGAATATGACACTTAGAATATTCCAAAGTATTCAGAAATCCAGAAATCCAAAATGGCGACCAATATGGCGCCTGTAGTATATTGGGAACATATATTTGAGGGTGTAATAGTGATTCAACCACTCAAACCTAACTAATTTGAGGTCGCTGAACAAGAATATGACACTTAGAAAATCCCAAAGTATTCAGAAATCCAAGATGGCGGCCAATATGGCGCCTGTAGTATATTGGGAATATTTTTTTGAGGTTGTAATATTGATTCAACCACTCAAATGTAACTAATTTGGTGTCGCTGAACACGAATATGACACTTTGTATATTCCAAAGTATTCAGAAATCCAGAAATCCAAAATGACGACCAATATGGCGCCTGTAGTATATTGGGAACATATATTTGAGGGTGTAATAGTGATTCAACCACTCAAACCTAACTAATTTGAGGTCGCTGAACAAGAATATGACACTTAGAAAATCCCAAAGTATTCAGAAATCCAAGATGGCGGCCAATATGGCGCCTGTAGTATATTGGGAATATTTTTTTGAGGTTGTAATAGTGATTCAACCACTCAATTGTAACTAATTTGGGGTCGCTGAACACGAATATGACACTTAGAATATTCCAAAGTATTCAGAAATCCAGAAATCCAAAATGACGACCAATATGGCGCCTGTAGTATATTGGGAACATATATTTGAGGGTGTAATAGTGATTCAACCACTCAAATCTAACTAATTTGGGGTAGCTGAACAAGAATATGACACTTAGAAAATCCCAAAGTATTCAGCAATCCAGAAATCCAAGATGGCGGCCAATGTGGCGCCTGTAGTATATTGGGAATATTTATATGAGGGAGTAATAGCCATTCAACCACACAAATCTAACTAATTTGGGGTCTCTGAACACGAATATGACACTAAGAATATCCCAAAGTATTCAGAAATCCAGAAAACCAAGATGGTTGCCAATATGGCGCCTGTAGTATATTGGGAGTATTTATTTGAGCTTGTAATATTGATTCAACCACTCAAATGTAACTAATTTGGTGTCGCTGAACACGAATATGACACTTTGTATATTCCAAAAAGTTCAGAAATTCAGAAATCCAAGATGGCGGCCAATATGGCGCCTGTAGTATATTTTGAATATTTATATGAGGGTGTAATAGCCATTCAACCACTCAAATCTAACTAATTTGGGGTCGCTGAACACGAATATGACACTTGGTATATTCCAAAGTATTATGAAATTCAGAAATCCAAGATGGCGACCAATATGGCGCCTGTAGTATATTGGGAATATTTATTTGAGGTTGTAATAGTGATTCAACCACTCAAATCTAACTGATTTGAGGTCGCTGAACATGAATATGACACTTGGTATATTCCAAAGTATTCAGAAATCCAGAAATCCAAGATGGCGGCCAATATGGCGGCTGTAGAATTTGGGAATATTTGTATGAGGGTGTAATAGCCATTCAACCACTCAAACATAACTAATTTGGGGTCGCTGAACACGACTATGACACTTGGTATATTTCAAAGTATTCAGAAATTCAGAAATCCAATATGGCGGCCTATATGGCGCCTGTAGTATATTGGGAATATTTTATTGAGGTTGTAATAGTGATTCAACCACTCAAATGTAACTATTTTGGTGTCGCTGAACACGAATATGACACTAAGAATATCCCAAAGTATTCAGAAATCTAGAAATCCAAGATGGTTGTCAATATGACTTCTGTAATATATTGGGAATATTTATTTGAGGTTGTAATAGTGATTCAACCACTCAAATCTTACTTATTAGGGGTCGCTGAACATGAATATGACACTTGGTATATTCCAAAGTATCATGAAATTCAGAAATCCAAGATGGCGGCCAAAATGGCGCTTGTAGTATATTGGGAATATTTATTTGAGGTTGTAATAGTGATTCAACCACTCAAATCCAACCAATATGCCGGGACCGTGGTGTAGGGGTAAGCGTGGTTGCCTCTCACCCAGTCGGCCTGGGTTCGATCCCAGACGGTCCCGGTGGCATTTTTCGAGACGAGATTTGTCTGATCACGCCTTCCGTCGGACGGGAAGTAAATGTTGGCCCCGGACTAACCAAAAAAGGTTAGGTCGTTAGCTCAGTCCAGGTGTAGGAGTCGTCTCCCTGGGTCCTGTTTCGGTGGAGTCGCTGGTAGGCAGTTGGACTAACAATCCAAAGGTCGTCAGTTCGAATCCCGGGTGGATGAAAGCTAAGGTGTAAAAAGAGGTTTGCAATTGCCTCAACAATCAAGCTTTCGAACACCTAGTTTCGAGTAGGAATCTCGCAATCGAGAACGCCAAGGCAATGCTGTAGAGCGAATAATTTGATATGATTTGATTGATCTAACCAATTTGGGGTATGAATATGAGGAATATTCCAATATTCCAAAGTATTCAGAAATCCAGAAATCCATGACGCCTGTAGAATATTGGGAATATTTATTTGAGGTTGTAATAGTGAAAACCACTCAAATCTAACTGATTTGAGTCGCTGAACACGTATATGACGCTAAGAACATCCCAAAGTATTCCGATATCAAGAATTTCAATATGGCGGCCAATATGGCGCCTGTATTGGGAAAATTTATTTGAGTTTGTAAAAGCCATTCAACCACTCAAATCTTACTTATTTGGGGTCGCTGAACATGAATATGACACTTGGTATATTCCAAAGTATTCTGAAATACAGAAATCCAAGATGGCGGCCAATATGGCGCCTGTAGAATATTGGGAATATTTATTTGAGAGTGTAAAAGCCCTTCAACCACTCAAATCTTACTTATTTGGGGTCGCTCAACATGAATATGACACTTGGTATATTCCAAAGTATTCTGAAATTCAGAAATCCAAGATTGTGGCCAATATGGCGCCTTTAGTATATTGGGAAAATTGATTTGGGGTTGTAATAGTAATTCAACATCTTAAATCTAAATAATTTGAAGTCACTGAACACGAATATGACACTTAGAATATCCCAAAGTATTCAGAAATCCAGAAATCTAAGATGGCTGCCAAAATGGCGCCTGTAGTATGTTGGGAATAAATTTTTTTTTCTGGATTTCTGAATACTTTGGGATATTCTTAGTGTCATATTCGTGTTCAGCGACACCAAATTAGTTACATTTGAGTGGTTGAATCACTATTACAACCTCAAATAAATATTCCCAATATACTACAGGCGCCGTATTGGCCGCCATCTTGGATTTCTGAATTTCTGAAAACTTTGAAATATACCAAGTGTCATATTCGTGTTCAGCGACCCCAAATTAGTTAGATTCGAGTGGTTGAATGCCTATTTCACTCGCAAATAAATGTTTCCCATAATCTACAGGCGCCATATTGGCCGCCATCTTGGAGTTCTTGATCTTGGAATACTTTGGAGTATTCTTAGTGTCATATTCGTGTTCAGGGTCCCAAAGTTAGTTAGATTTGAGTGGTTGAAAGGCTGTTACACCCTCAAACAAATATTCCCAATATTCTACAGGCGCCATATTGGCCGCCATCTTGGAATTCATGATCTTGGAATACTTTGCAGTATCCTCAGTTTCATATTCGTGGCCAGCGACCCCTAATTAGTTAGATTTGAGTGGTTGAATGCCTATTTCACTCTCAAATAAATGTTTCCCATAATCTACAGGCGCCATATTGGCCGCCATCTTGGAGTTCTTGTTCTTGGAATACTTTGGAGTATTCTTAGTGTCATATTCGTGTTCAGCGTCCCCAAATTAGTTAGATTTGAGTGGTTGAGTGGCAGTTACACCCTCAAACATATATTCCCAATATTCTACAGGCGCCATATTGGCCGCCATCTTGGATTTCTGGATTTCTGAATACTTTGGAATATACAAAGTGTCATATCCGTGTTCAGCGACCCCAAATTAGTTGGATTTGAGTGGTTGAATGGCTATTACACCCTCAAATAAATATTCCCAATATTCTACAGGCGCCATAATTGCCACCATCTTGGAATTCATGATCTTGGAACACTTTGGAGTGTTCTAAGGGTCATATTCGTGGCCAACGACCCCAAATTAGTTAGATTTAAGTGGTTGAAAGGCTGTTACACTCTCAAATAAATATTCCCAATATTCTACAGGCGCCATAATTGCCGCCATCTTGGAATTCATGATCTTGAAACACTTTGGAGTGTTCTAAGTGTCATATTCGTGGCCAGCGACCCCAAATTAGTTAGATTTGAGTGGTTGAATGCCTATTTCACTCTCAAATAAATGTTTCCCATAATCTACAGGCGCCATATTGGCCGCCATCTTGGAGTTCTTGATCTTGGAATACTTTGGAGTATTCTTAGTGTCATATTCGTGTTCAGCGTCCCCAAGTTAGTTAGATTTGAGTGGTTGAAAGGCTGTTACACCCTCAAACAAATATTCCCAATATTCTACTGGTGCCATATTGGCCGCCATCTTAGAATTCATGATCTTGGAACACTTTGGAGTGTTCTAAGGGTCATATTCGTGGCCAGCGACCCCAAATTAGTTAGATTTGAGTGGTTGAAAGGCTGTTACACCCTCAAATAAATATTCCCAATATTCTACAGGCGCCATATTGGCCGCCATCTTGGATTTCTGGATTACTGAATACTTTGGAGTATTCTTTGTGTCATATTCATGGTCAGCGATCCCAAATTAGTTAGATTTGAGTAGTTGAACGGCTACTACACCCTCAAATATATGTTCCCGCTATTCTACAGGCGCCATATTGGCCGCCATCTTGGATTTCTGGATTTCTGAATATTTTGGGATATTCTGAATGTCATATTCGTGTTCAGCGACCCCAAATTAGTTAAATTTGAATGGTTGATTTCAAATTTGAATGCTCTCTTGTTGATTTGGCCATGACGTGTTCCCTAAACAAGCGCCTAAAAAGAGTTGCTTCGACGAATTTAGTCGGTGTGACTAGCAGGTTAGTCGGATCAAGTTCGTTCTTGTTTCAGATGAATCTTGAAATCCTACCGGTTAGAATGCTGCAAGAACGATCAAGATTGGTTGAAATGGGGCCAAATGCGAGCGAGTTGAAATTAGCGAAGCAACGGTTTCGGAGGCTTGGACGGAGGAGTGTTAAGGGGACAAAAACCCGCAACTTTTGAGCCATAGAGAAACACGGTCAAAAATCTGCCGCCGAGTCATAAGTTTTTGAAAAAAATAGTGATTTTTGAAAAAAATCGAAATTTTATGCAAAAACTTCAAACTTGTTTTTGCATAAAATTTCGATTACTTTCGAGTTCGTTAAAAAAATTTTTGACTAAGGGATCTGTTTTCAAGATATAGCCACCGAACGGAGCAGTTAATCAAAAAAAAATGTAAAGTACGTTTCGATTGTAAATTCAATTTTACATTAAAAAATTACGTCAAATTTGCTATTGCAAAAACCACATTTTTTTTCTCAAAATGGTAAATCTGTTCTTTATTGTTGATCAGTAATGAACAAAAAAAAAATTCGGTTAGTTTTAATTGGGAATAATCAAGTTACAATGAGTTCATAAGGTTCAAAAGGTTTTTGATTTTTTAGCTGATTGTTATACTAATATTTAAATATATTTAATTTAACTATAACTGCACACATTGGTATATTTGTCCCATGTACCTTTTCATCACCTATAATTTGCCATAAACACCTACGTGACCAATTAGTCTATTATAATTGTACGCAATGAGAAATTATTGCTGCAGTGGATTGATCTCATAAAAAACATTTTTGACGCCACAGAACAAATTGTCGCTTCTGTTTAGTTTTCTCAATATTTTATAAAAACAAAATGTATTCTGAACCGAATAACTCGATTTAAAAGATATATTCCAAAAGGTTGACTCAAAAACAACTGCTGAAACAGTGTAACGTGCGTGCGTCTCGATCCAATCTGCCTTAATTGAATATTAATGCTTGCAAATTATACCTTCTTTGACAAATCACGTTATTTAGTTTATCTAAAACAGCAAAATCTTCACACAAAGCGTGCGACTTTTACGCATACCAACGATTCTACATCCCAAACCAGGAGGCGACATGTGTCACAAATTTCACACCGCCCACAAACCGTCACAACTGCTCCGCCTGCCATTGGTGGCAGTAATGGCAAATAGAACAATCAGCGGTCCCATAAAGATTCTAATAAAATCAACCATTTCCGCAGAGTTATAGCCGGGACGCGTGTTGCTGGTTTCTTATGAGCAGGGGGAAAAATCTGCCAACGAAACAAATTCTTCAGATTTGACATGCTACTGATCTGGGATGTGGTGTTTGGGGTGAACGGACCAATACTTGACCTCACATGATTTGTATCGTTAAGAACAGTAAGGAAACTGTCTCAAAATAAGTAAACCAACCCTAGATTAACTTTTCCCCACATTACTGACTAAAATATGTGGCGCCTCGTCCACACCACGTTGACTATCAACATCGAGCGATTGGGATGAATTTATTCATGTCCGGCTGTTGGCAGTTAGCAGTCGATTATGGTGAGCCATTAGTGATGCGTGGGATTCAATCAAAATGCCTGGCTCAGGGGGAGGGATAGCCAAATTTGCCAAATCCACAGGTCACCTATTCCAAGCACGTTCTGACACAAATGAGCAGGGGGAATATTTAATCTGTCTCATAAATGTGCAAACATGGCGATTGATTCGATCGAAAAAAATCTGTTGCTTTTTTCTCTCTCAAATTTTGGATGAAACGTGATCGCGCACTGAACGGCGAACGTTCCCGGAATGACACGGTCCTGTATGGTTAATGAAGTTGTTGGGATATTAACACATTCGTTGGACACAATCGATCGGGGAAGATGCGTGGGTTGCACATTTCTTGCTTTGAAATCCATCGTTTTACGACCACTTTAGTCCAACGACAGAGTGGTTCGATTGGGAATTTGCCAAATCGGAATTTTTAATACAGCCAAAACTTTGATCAGGAATGTGTGCATAAATTGTCTGCATTATAAGCTGCTGCTGACCTGGAAGCGTTTAATGGGACATAAATAATTCACCTGGAGCCATTCGGTGCAGTGATTTTGAACTGGGTGAAAAAAGATTAAACGGATGGCCACTGCAAAATAAGCTGAACCAAAGTGATTGAGCGAAATTGATGCTGATATTTTGAGGAGCATTTCTTAAAGAGGATTCGAACAGTCTGAACTTGTTGTATACTGTTTCACAGGCACAGTATGATCCATAATAGTTTTGTACAAAAATAAGCATAAAAAATAAGGTGTTGGCAATCGATTAAATACTGCCTAATACTCTAAAATCAAAAGCTCCAAATAAGTTGGAAGAGAAACTCCAATTCTCGCAGGTTCTCATTCAAGGTCAAGATCTCGAGACGATTTTTTTCAATAACTCGTACAACTTAAATATTATTCTTTTTGGCAAGTTAGTAAAATCGTATAGTTAAAACAACTGTATCAATTTACAATATAAAAAACGTGTATTTTTACTGGGCGCTCGATAACTGGGCCGTAGCCCAGTTAAAAAGCAGACAAACGTCAAAAAACCAAAACAAACCAAAATGACCGAGGGGTTGATGGATGCAAAAATCAGATTCAATAAATTAAAAAACTTTTTTCAAACTTTTGTTTCATTTCAAGAAACAATTAAAGAAATATGAAAAGTAAGAATTGTAATTAAATTCGAGTAACATTTATTTTTGTATTTGGGTGGGTCTCGTGGCGCAGGGGTAGCGGCTTCGGCTGCCGATCCCGATGATGCTATGAGACGCGGGTTCGATTCCCGCCTTATCCACTGAGCTTCTATCGGATGGTGAAGTAAAACGTCGGTCCCGGTTTCTCCTGTCTCGTCAGAGGCGCTGGAGCAGAAATCCCACGTTAGAGGAAGGCCATGCCCCGGGGGGCGTAGTGCCAATAGTTTCGTTTCGTTTTTATTTTTGTATTTCATCTGGAAAATATTGCTCATCGGTGCACCGCGGTGGTCCCCTCGTTATTTTTTGTTCAACCCAGTTAACGAGCAACATTCGGTGACTGGGCTACGTTCTCAGCCCAGTTACCGAACAACTACTGTACCATGGTGTCATATCGGCAAAGTGTACGGATTTTTACTCAGCAAGAGTTGGTAGCCTTAGTTATAGGGAAGGCCCCCACAAAGTTTGAGCCAAATCAAAAAATACAAATAAAATCCATTTCCGGGTTTGGTATAGAATTGGTCTAAAGTGATTTAGAAATTTTAAGATCCAAGATTGTGGTCAAAATGACGGTGATAAAATATTGAAGAAATGCATTTTGTAAGCTATTGTCTAATCAACCGCTCAAATTTGACTAAAATTAGGTAGCAGAAATTGAATTTAATGTAAAAACTTGGAAAATAAATATAGCGAAAAAAGATTTGTTTTGTTCATGATTCCATCATCCGAAGTCCCATACAATCCTTCGGATAATCGAACTTTGGATAATCGAAACTTCGGATAATCAAGTCTGGACTGTGCCTACATTAGAATTGTACTTGAACATAATCGTTTTTGCTGAGGAATGATAAAACGAACTCGTCAAATTTGAAAAGTCAAATTGTAAATAGAACAGGGGATAGAAATAGTCTTTAGGTTTAAATAAAATTAACCACCGTTATAAACAAAAATCAATATTTTGTAAATTTGACTAGGACGGAAAGGAACATTTCGATTCATCGGGCAAAAATACATGGAAAAAAAATATTATTTGCAGACTGACATTTCTCGAGTTTAAACGACGCTTTTGATCTTTTCAGCGTTTGTAGTGATAGATCATTCCTTTGAAACGCAAACTGATTTAAATGGAATAGCTCGTTAACCTATTCTGTTTTTTTATTGCATTTTGTTTGCTTTGAAAAGATTAAAATAAAAACCGTGCTCATTTTTTCCAAAATGGAAAATATATGTTTAAATAGTAATGAAGTAATTAAAGCACTCTATGATAAACCAACAATTAAATTTTACTTAATTTTGCGATCTGAATCACTGGTCGATGATTTTTGGATGCATACGAAAATTAAAGGCTAGCTTCGAAAATTATGATTTGTTGGTCAATATCAGGCATGACAGGGTTAGAGTAAATGTTTAAGTGCATAGCCACTGGTCAGGCAATATTGATACATTTTCAAATATTCTAACATATTTTAAGACTATATACGTATTGATGTTATGCTTGAAATTCAATTCAGTTTAATCGTTATCAAAACAATAACAAAACTCGACCATTTTGAAGTTGATGTCAGTAAACGCTTCAGTTTCATCAAAGGTATGATAGATTTGGATTCCCTTAATTCGCTCCAAACAACAGAATTTAATTTTGAATAAAATGTAACTTAATTCTAACATGAAACATGAAATATAAACTAAATTGGCTTAGAATTCGTCTTTTGATTGAAAAATACAAATGAGTTCATACTCGATTATCCAATGCCTCGTTGTCTATCATCAATTTGCTTGCAAATCAGTTAGTTTATGTTTTAGAAACTAGGGTGGGAAACTGTAGGGTGTGATTCTACTCTACATAATTTTAAATCTTGTAACTAATTGAAATAGTCTATTTCTATTCCATATTCTGAACACTGTCTTAACGATATGTTTTGCTCATTTTCACGCAAATGATGTTGATCGAACCCAATCCCATTATCCTGCTGCGTGAATTACTGTAACTTATTACAATGTCACCACACCTTTAGTTGACGCTTAATATCATTACTCGGTCTTTTACGATTCTTCACAGCACGGATGCGAGTTTACAGCTTCATCTCGGCTCAAAAATGAGCCAATTATTAAACCAACCGACGATTCCATGCGACACACTCCGTTGGTCGGTTGTTTTAAACTTTTATAGTTCCACTTTTTTTACGTGTTCCGGTCACGGTGATATTTTTTCACTCTTCTCCAGGTAGCCTTTGACCACAAGTCCAGCTGAAAGTTGTTCCTCTTCAGTCATAAAATTTAATTTGGAACTTAATATTCATCCCCCTTCGTCTGGATAATCCACCGTCACCGCACACACCAAACCAAACCACTCTTCTAAATCCTTTGATCTTCTGGTCTTTTCCTTCTTAATTCACTTTTTCAAATTCAACCTGGCAATAACACTAACTTGCAAAAACAGTCGTTCCCACCCTCTCTTCTGTGTTTTCACGGCAAAGTTGGGGGGTTAGTTTTACAAAACTCGTTGTGCGGTTAGTTTTCGCAGTCCCGGTCACAAAGTTAATTTATTACGACCACTTCTTAAATCATTCGATTCCCCACTCCAGGCCTGAATTCGTACAAGGTTTCCACTTTGCAGCGGATGTCAGAGCTTCCAACTTCCCAAGCTGCCGTCACCTTAACAACTTGCAGGAATTGATCGCTATCGATATTCACCTATTAGCTTAATAGCAAATCGCGTGATTATTTACGTTTTTCGAAAACACCTGTGCAAAAATAACCGAAACTATGCCACTTCTCCTCTTTTCTCGCGACGACGATTTGCATAAATCAACTTGCAAGTCAAAGCACCCGCGATCGAATCCCGTCCCGCGTCGATCCTTTGGTCCTTTTTGAACAACGCAAAATTCGCGCAAATTCTCACTCTCTTTTTTTTGCGAACTCTACCCGCTGGAAAAGGAAGAGAGAAATTGGCGCGCACGCGTCCACACTCTCGGCTCGTCCAACGCTGACTGCCGGCCGGATTGGCACCAACTGCTCAGCTTGGTCGGGGCGTTCGGGATGTAAACAAAACAACACACAGTTGCGGCGCGTGCTCCCCGGCCTCAGTTGTTGTCGTGGGGTGGCTTCTGCAGTTTCGAGCAGCCTCTTTTTTTGCGCAATGTCGCGAAAATGAACTGAACGAAAGTGGAATGATGATGGTGTGACAGTGATGAGATCAGGGATGTTGTAGGGGGAGTAGTGTTAGTGCTTGATGTTTCTTTTGCTGTTGCTGTTGCTGTTGCTGTTGCTGTTGCTGTTGCTGTTGCTGTTGCTGTTGCTGTTGCTGTTGCTGTTGCTGTTGCTGTTGCTGTTGCTGTTGCTGTTGCTGTTGCTGTTGCTGTTGCTGTTGCTGTTGCTGCTGCTGCTGCTGTTGCTGTTGCTGTTGCTGTTGCTGTTGCTGTTGCTGTTGCTGTTGCTGTTGCTGTTGCTGTTGCTGTTGCTGTTGCTGTTGCTGTTGCTGTTGCTGTTGCTGTTGCTGTTGCTGTTGCTGTTGCTGTTGCTGTTGCTGTTGCTGTTGCTGTTGCTGTTGCTGTTGCTGTTGCTGTTGCTGTTGCTGTTGCTGTTGCTGTTGCTGTTGCTGTTGCTGTTGCTGTTGCTGTTGCTGTTGCTGTTGCTGTTGCTGTTGCTGTTGCTGTTGCTGTTGCTGTTGCTGTTGCTGTTGCTGTTGATGTTGATGTTGCTGATTAGGCTTGACAATCAGGGCTGGCATTTGAATTTCTCTCAGAGGTGGTTCAAAAGTGTTCAAGTATCATGGTACGTTTTTCAAATTTGGATTTGGATTTTGATTTTGCTTGTGTTGGTAAAAAATAAAAGCTGGCTCATGATTTTGGGATCTGATTTTTCTCCGTGAAGTGACTTAAATCTTACAAATTATGAATGATTCTCATCAAAGATCAAAGAGATCTTTCAATAATCCCAGGAACGCCCCTGACCTTCGCATGAACACCACCTTCACCCTGCACACGCGCTGCAAAGTTTGCGATGACGACCTCGGAAGAAAATGCAAGAAATTTCGTCCATCGGCCCCGCTTGGCGTCCACGTGTTCGTCATTCGGCTAACCACTGAAACCGCTCCGGAAAGCCGCTCGCTACCACAAACTGCGCTTTTACTCTTTGTTTTGGTTGCAAAAAACGCTCGTTAGGGTGGTTCTTGGAACTCTCTCTTTCTCTTGAGGCGCCACCTTCTCAGAGCCGATATCCAAGCCGGCACGTGGTGAACAACGCGAGTTGCGAGAGAGATACTCGCATTCCGTGAGAATCGCGCCAGCTGAAGTAGCAGTGCCGTTTGCAAGTTTCTGAACGCCTCTTCAGCGTCTCACAGCAGGTGCTCCAGACCTCTTCCAACGAGAGTCCTTCTCGATCACTCGGTATTATTTCTGGCTACTTTTCAAGTTGGCACTCTTCAAATCATGTAAATTAGCCACTTCTTCAGTCTCGAGTTTGCAATCCGTACAAGGTGCCCCTTATTCCTTGTTTGGTGAGACCGCGAGCGAAATCTGTACAGATTCTCCCGATCCAGGTGATCCACGTTGACGAGCCACTTCAAAACGATGGAGGGGGATATTACATGTTACTTGATGTGGGTTATTAGCCTCGTCAAATCGTCTACTATTTTCTAGATCGCGCCAGTTCGACATCGTTATCAAGTTTGTTATCTTTACACCAAGGTCTATAAAAAAGTTTGCATATTTTTCCCTGCTAAGGGCGTTTGATGGAGTGTGATCGACTATGGTGGGGTTGCTCTTGAGGTTGTTTGGTTTAGATTTGCGTCCGGGGCTATCGGAGTGAGCTATAAAACTACACCCGTTCACTAAACCATTGGCGTCTAGAGCAGCACTGAGCACTATATTAATGCAAAAGAGTGTGGATAAGCTTCGGGTGGGGGTTTATTTATAGCTGTTCACAGGTTTCCAGATTTATTGCGATAAGCTGCAGGCAGCGATGAATGATAATCTTTGTTGGAGGAAATTGAGCATGGAAGCAGTTAATATGAAGTAGATGAGTGCGTAGAAAGTATTTGACTTTTTTCACCACATTTATATTTAAGGTAAAAAATTACAAGTGAAAACAAAATAATATTTTCCTATTCCATAAGCCTTTGAAATTTAATTACCCTCCAGAAGACAATTTAATTGCATTCCAATCCGGTGTTTCTAGTACAACCGATAATTTATAGCAGCCTCAATCGGAGTCAAAACACACGCTCGGATTTGCATTCTCCACTATGATTTACAGTTTTATGACCTGACGACTCGTTAACGATAAGTGAACAGGAAAATTGCTCTCTTTGAGACGATAAAAGCGTATACAGAAATCCGTCCTATCCGTAAGAACCGATAGCGTGTACTTGAAAATCGCCCTCAAAACGCAATTTGGTTTGGAGCTCGTGCCAAGCCGCGATTAATCAATGGGGAGGGGTAATATTCCGCACACGGTTATTAAACAGGGAAACATTCCTTGCATTCTGGGCTATTTTACGACCTTGTTGACGCCACCACCACTGCTGGCTAGTATTCCGTTCCGAAAACCCTTGACGTGACGTTCAACATCCACCCCACAAGTTTTGGTTAGTGTTTGTTTTGATGTGGAAGAATTTCGATAAATAGTAAATATTAGGCAGTGTGGCAAAATTGAATGACCTTTCCTCGGGCCAGGGTGTTTACCGTTTGATGAACTTAGAAATGTGTTGATTTTAGGAAGCAGTTGTTTACTTGGGGTTCTGTGAACGAACACTACCGGTTCAACAGTTTTCACCAGCTGTCACGGGATCAACCAATTGGATCACGTTTCGCCAATGCAGTTTTATAGGTACTACTTTTTATTGCGAATAATTGTTAAATCGCAAAAACAAATCCATACGGCGCCAGGCTTAGAACCTGTGTCATCTGATGACAGTGCTACTTAAACTGGACAGCAACGGGACACCCAAGATGCAATAATCCTCAATAAATACCATATTGAGAAGGGTTAGGTTAGAACAAAGACCTGAACAAAGGGAATTCGTCATCGAGATCCATTATTCCGATGCACATTTGCACTAAATCCAGCTGAATCAACCATTACCGTGTGTGCACTTCAGTAAACAATCATCGGTAATTATTTTTCCAGTTCACGCACAAGGCCAATTAATCACGAAATCGAAGCAGTAATTTAGTTGGCGGATGTCAAAAATTTTTGACCTGAAAAATTATAAATATATGCATTTGTATTTCCAAATCTAAATTCTTAAATTTTTGGCGTTTAGGCCATATTAAAAAACCTTGATGATCGGCAACCCAATGGTGTGAAATGAAAATAGTTTCACCTTTCTGGATGAAACTGGTCCTGTTGGTGCGGAATTCAGGTTTATTTACGCATGTATGCGTATTCGCACAAATTGATTTATGACCACAGGTGTCATAAATTAAAAAAAGATGTTTAATATATGCATGTTTTGAGTGCTGAACTCGATTGAGCTTGATTTATGGATTGGTATTGTGTTAACTTTTAACGACATGGATAAACTGTATCGACAACAATAATTTTCACTTCAATATTTTTACTTTTTTCACAAAGAAACTAAAAACTAAAAACTAAAAACTAAAAACTAAAAACTAAAAACTAAAAACTAAAAACTAAAAACTAAAAACTAAAACTAAAACTAAAACTAAAAACTAAAACTAAAAACTAAAACTAAAAACTAAAACTAAAAACTAAAAACTAAAACTAAAAACTAAAAACTAAAACTAAAAACTAAAAACTAAAACTAAAACTAAAAACTAAAACTAAAACTAAAAACTAAAAACTAAAAACTAAAACTAAAAACTAAAACTAAAACTAAAAACTAAACTAAAAACTAAAAACTAAAAACAAAAACTAAAAACTAAAACTAAAACTAAAAACTAAAAACTAAAAACTAAAAACTAAAAACTAAAAACTAAAAACTAAAAACTAAAAACTAAAAACTAAAAACTAAAAACTAAAACTAAAACTAAAAACTAAAAACTAAAAACTAAAAAAAACTAAAAACTAAAAACTAAAAACTAAAAACTAAAAACTAAAACTAAAACTAAAAACTAAAAACTAAAAACTAAAAACTAAAACTAAAAACTAAAAACTAAAAACTAAAAACTAAAAACTAAAAACTAAAACTAAAACTAAAAACTAAAACTAAAACTAAAAACTAAAACTAAAACTAAAAACTAAAACTAAAAACTAAAAACTAAAACTAAAAACTAAAAACTAAAAACTAAAAACTAAAAACTAAAAACTAAAAACTAAAAACTAAAAACTAAAAACTAAAAACTAAAAACTAAAACTAAAAACTAAAAACTAAAAACTAAAAACTAAAAACTAAAAACTAAAAACTAAAAACTAAAACTAAAAACTAAAACTAAAACTAAAACTAAAAACTAAAACTAAAAACTAAAAACTAAAAACTAAAAACTAAAAACTAAAAACTAAAACTAAAAACTAAAAACTAAAAACTAAAAACTAAAAACTAAAACTAAAACTAAAAACTAAAAACTAAAAACTAAAAACTAAAAACTAAAAACTAAAAACTAAAACTAAAAACTAAAAACTAAAAACTAAAAACTAAAAACTAAAAACTAAAACTAAAAACTAAAACTAAAAACTAAAAACTAAAACTAAAACTAAAAACTAAAAAACTAAAACTAAAAACTAAAAACTAAAAACTAAAAACTAAAAACTAAAAACTAAAAACTAAAAACTAAAAACTAAAAACTAAAAACTAAAAACTAAAAACTAAAAACTAAAAACTAAAAACTAAAAACTAAAAACTAAAAACTAAAAACTAAAAACTAAAAACTAAAAACTAAAAACTAAAAACTAAAAACTAAAAACTAAAAACTAAAAACTAAAAACTAAAAACTAAAAACTAAAAACTAAAAACTAAAAACTAAAAACTGTTGTTTCTTGTTTCTTGTTTCTTGTTTCTTGTTTCTTGTTTCTTGTTTCTTGTTTCTTGTTTCTTGTTTCTTGTTTCTTGTTTCTTGTTTCTTGTTTCTTGTTTCTTGTTTCTTGTTTCTTGTTTCTTGTTTCTTGTTTCTTGTTTCTTGTTTCTTGTTTCTTGTTTCTTGTTTCTTGTTTCTTGTTTCTTGTTTCTTGTTTCTTGTTTCTTGTTTCTTGTTTCTTGTTTCTTGTTTCTTGTTTCTTGTTTCTTGTTTCTTGTTTCTTGTTTCTTGTTTCTTGTTTCTTGTTTCTTGTTTCTTGTTTCTTGTTTCTTGTTTCTTGTTTCTTGTTTCTTGTTTCTTGTTTCTTGTTTCTTGTTTCTTGTTTCTTGTTTCTTGTTTCTTGTTTCTTGTTTCTTGTTTCTTGTTTCTTGTTTCTTGTTTCTTGTTTCTTGTTTCTTGTTTCTTGTTTCTTGTTTCTTGTTTCTTGTTTCTTGTTTCTTGTTTCTTGTTTCTTGTTTCTTGTTTCTTGTTTCTTGTTTCTTGTTTCTTGTTTCTTGTTTCTTGTTTCTTGTTTCTTGTTTCTTGTTTCTTGTTTCTTGTTTCTTGTTTCTTGTTTCTTGTTTCTTGTTTCTTGTTTCTTGTTTCTTGTTTCTTGTTTCTTGTTTCTTGTTTCTTGTTTCTTGTTTCTTGTTTCTTGTTTCTTGTTTCTTGTTTCTTGTTTCTTGTTTCTTGTTTCTTGTTTCTTGTTTCTTGTTTCTTGTTTCTTGTTTCTTGTTTCTTGTTTCTTGTTTCTTGTTTCTTGTTTCTTGTTTCTTGTTTCTTGTTTCAAGAAGCTCATTTCACCACATTTCATGGTTTATTCTAAAAATTTTAGAAGAACCAAAGTTGTCTTTTTTTCTAATCAGTCGATCAATCGATGCCTCTGTGCTCTCTTATGCCAACTAGATAGAAAAACCAACTAGCTTAGTACAAGAGAGCACAGAGGAATCGAAACGCGTAAATTCCATAACCCATATTTCACCTCTTCAAAACCTTAAAAACATTAATGCTTTCAATTCCTACATGATATCTCATTCTAGACAGGACAAGCCCTCCTTCCACGATCGCTCGCCTAATCTAATAAATTAACCAGGTTATGGCCATTAAAATCAATGTTTATTCTACAGCACCATCATCATCACATCAGCTGTGTATGCTTTTTAACTTTAGTCCTTCCCTCTAGAGGAGATCATCTCATGTAGATTACGTTGATACAAATGTGCGCGACCGAGTCCCAAAGATGGCAAACTACACGGTTCTGTAGTTTGTTCACCGCGAGCATGATCTCGAAGGTGGGCTTCGAACAATCTTTCGAACAAAGATGGTATCACCGCAATGACGGATCCAGACTAAGGTCGAACTAGAGTCGCGCTAGGTTAGTTTGTTTAGCATTTCTCATTATTAATTTTCTCCTCAACCTTTTTGCCTGGGTCCGGTACATAACATATCCGACAACACAGGCACGGCGGGCTGACTCCGGGTCGCGTTCCGTGCGGCACCGGCGCTGGTCGTCAGGTGAATGCTAATGAGACCTGTTATAACTAGTTTAAGCGCGTCTGCGTATTTTGAATAATGTGTGGAACTGATGATGGCGATGACGGTGATCACTGTTTGGTGGATCGGTTATGACTATAATTGATTTCGATTGAAGCTTCCGACACCCCCGGGTGGAGATCGGGGTGATATTTTTGGTGAAATGTGTTTTGGGAAGATGATTCGATCATCGTGGTTGACCTTTTCGGTGTTTTATTTTCACAACGATAAAGTTATTTCAGAAGATGGTGAAATATTTTTTTACGAATCGAAGTTTAACTTTTTTTTCAGAATGTGGTCTCAAATCAATAAAAAATACAGGGGCTTAAAAATCTTTTATTTTATAAAAAATACTGAGTGTAGTGTGGGGCACGTAATGAATGAATGCTCCCTACTGTCAAACTAGCCCCCCGTCGAAGGTCGATCAACCAGTCGACGAAGCAGGGTCGACAAGCCGAAGTGGGCTCGCGCTCGTGCACGTCGTTGACTCGGCCTCTTTCCGGTACAACCCTGACTGAAAAGTCCGTCGGACGTCCGTCGTTTGTCGTCCGTGCAATCGTACGACGTCGCACGACAATGTCGCACGACTTTCGCACGAATGTCATACGTTTTTGCACCAAAATGTCGTATTTGTCGTACGATCGATCATCGAAATTGTTCGACATTGTCGTACGACATTCGACCGACGTCGCACGGTTTTGTTATTTAGGATGTCGTACCTTTGTCGTGTGCTGTCATTTCGGATTTTTAGGTTATGTTATAATAAAATGAACATTTTTTTTTCAAATTTTAAGGCTTTATTCAAAGATAAATGTCGCTTTATCACCTACAATACACACAAAACAACAAAAAACATTGAGTTTCTAATATTATCTGGCAACGTAAAAATGCGTTTTCAAGCCTGATTTCCTTTCTTTCTGTTTGTCCGGCGGTGATGAATGTCAGCTGATCTCTGGGAGGAAGGGGACTGCACCGCATGCTTTCGGGATGTTCGATGACGCCATGCCATCCTCTGGGGAGCTGCACCTCGTGCATTCGATGGTGGAGTTGAGCGCCAGGCCTGCCGGTTCTACGGTGGTCGTTCCAGCAGGTTCTGCACCGGCGTATTTGAACGCCATGACCTCCGAAGAACAGCACCTCGTGCATTCGATGGTGGAGTTGAGCCCAAGGCCTGCCGGTTCTACGGTGGTCGTTCCGACCTTCAGCGCGCGTCAGTTTGGCGTAATTTAACACCGAATAATCATGTACCTAAGTCAGTAGAGAAATGAAAAGGAATTGAAATAAACATGTTCTTTTTTCAAGTATTCAAACTTACGCTGATTGGTCCAGCAGGTTCTGCACCGGCGTGAACGCCAGGTTTGTCTCCTGACCTCTGGGGAGCTGCACCACTTGCGTTCGATGGCGGGGTTTAAGGGCCAGGCTTGCCGAGTCTACGGTGGTCATTCCAGCAGGTTCTGCACCGGCGTATTTGAAAGCCATGACCTCCGAGGAACAGCACCACTTGTGTTCGATGGCGGAAATGAGCGCCAGGCTTGCCGAGTCTACGGTGGTCATTCCAGCAGGTTCTGCACCGGCGTATTTGAAAGCCATGACCTCCGAGGAACAGCACCTCGTGCATTCGATGGTGGAGTTGAGCCCAAGGCCTGCCGGTTCTACGGTGGTCGTTCCGACCTTCAGCGCGCGTCAGTTTGGCGTAATTTAACACCGAATAATCATGTACCTAAGTCAGTAGAGAAATGAAAAGGAATTGAAATAAACATGTTCTTTTTTCAAGTATTCAAACTTACGCTGATTGGTCCAGCAGGTTCTGCACCGGCGTGAACGCCAGGTTTGTCTCCTGACCTCTGGGGAGCTGCACCACTTGCGTTCGATGGCGGTGATGAGCGCCAGGATTGCCGAGTCTACGGTGGTCATTCCAGCAGGTTCTGCACCGGCGTATTTGAACGCCATGACCTCCGAAGAACAGCACCTCGTGCATTCGATAGTGGAGTTGAGCGCTAGCCAGGCCTGCCTGTTTGCTGAACGCTCGTTTGGAGGCGGAATTGAAACGCCGCCCTTTGCAGGTTCTGAAAGCGAGGTCGAGCTTATAAACTTGACGTTCCTACGTGGAAAAGAGAGAAAAACCACTACATTGAATTATCTATGTAATTAAGTAACCTAACTTACGCATGACTGATTTCTTAGAATCATTGTCTGTAACAACTCGTGGCTTTTAAAATAAAGTCAATTTTTAAAATTATTAACAATCAATCCTACACTTGTTCGTCATCACTTGCACTTGACATTTGACCATCGTTTTCTGCCTCGTACCTGGTACCAGCGTTGGCAGATGCTTCTTTTTCCTTTTTTCGCTTAAGGTTAAGAGCAACAGCTTGATTAAATTTTTTGAACTCATGTTTAATGGCAGTGTTTGCTGTTTCTCGCGTAACGCCAAATCTTTTTAAAATAACATCTATAATTATATATAATTATTAAATTAAAGGCAGCAAAACTAAAAAATTATATAATGTAAATGTATAATGTAAAATTTGACTACAGTACTTGTTCGTTAACTGGGATGAGAACGTAGCCCAATCACCGAATGCTGCTCGCTAACTGGGCTGAACGAGTAATAACGATGCATCTTTTTTTTTTGATGAAATATAAAAATAAAAGTTACTCAAATTTAATTGCAATGCTTACTTTGCATATTTATTTAATTGTGACTTGAAATCAAATAAAATTTGAAAAAAGTTTTCAGTTGCTCTGCAGAGTGTTGCGTCTTTTAAATTTGACCTCAGCACTTCATCGTTATTTTGCAGTAAAATCTTTAATCTTTTGAGCGCGTTGGATGGTTTTTGACAAAGAACTTTGTCCTAAGGTTTCTATACGTGGTGTCAATCCAAAATTTTCGCGAAGCGAAACGTTACGTGACGAATTCCCTCTCGGCAAATTTCCCCTCTTTTTGGTGCACGCTGGTTGGATGAACGAACGTTTCCCAATCAGACGATCGAGAGACGTGAGATTGATGTATCTAAAATCTCCCCCACTCCACCTCATAATTTTCGGATCGTCGACGAGCCAACAAAACTCGGCTCGGTCGGTCCCGAAAATTCATTCTATTGCTGGACGACGACGAGGACACATCAGAAGCAGATGGCCTGGTGGCCCGGTAGCAGACGGCCTGGAGGTCCGGGAGCAGATGGCTTGGAGGCAAGGACCAGCTAAGACATGCCGGTCGCGTGAGTCGATCATTGGAACTGGCCACCACCTGGAGTGGCCGGAGGCCACGGGGATGTTCCGATAAGGAGACATTTGCGGAACCATAAGAGTTGGGGCAATATGGGTATCAAACTTTAGGGATTTTGATACTGGACATGAAATTTGACATTTTGGCAGTAGTGGCCACCACCTGGAGTGTCCGGAGGCCCCGGGGATGTTCCGATGGGGGGACATTTGCCGGACCGTAAGAGTTGGGGCGATGTTCCGATGGGGGGACATTTTCCGGACCGTAAGAGTTGTGGCAATATGGGTATCAAACTTTATGGTTTTTGATACCGGACATGAAATTTGACATTTTGGCAGTAGTGGCCACAATCCGGAGTGGCCGGAGGCCCCGCGGATGTTCCGATGGGGGGACATTTGCCGGACCGTAAGAGTTGGGGCAATATGGGTATCAAACTTTATGGTTTTTGATACTGGATATGAAATTTGACATTTCGGCAGTAGTGGTCACAATCCGGAGTGGCCGGAGGCCCCGCGGATGTTCCGATGGGGGGACATTTGCCGGACCGTAAGAGTTGGGGCAATATGGGTATCAAACTTAATGGTTTTTGATACCGGACATGAAATTTGACATTTCGGCAGTAGTGACCACAATCCGGAGTGGCCGGAGGCCACGGGGATGTTCCGATAAGGAGACATTTGCGGAACCATAAGAGTTGGGGCAATATGGGTATCAAACTTTAGGGATTTTGATACTGGACATGAAATTTGACATTTTGGCAGTAGTGGCCACCACCTGGAGTGTCCGGAGGCCCCGGGGATGTTCCGATGGGGGGACATTTGCCGGACCGTAAGAGTTGGGGCAATATGGGTATCGAACTTTATGGTTTTTGATACTGGACATAAAAAGTTGCATTTGGCCATTATCTGAAATTAAGCAGTTAAAATATGCTAATGCTAAGCAGTTAAAATATACTGCTTATTAGGCAGGAAGTAATAATAGACTACTGCAATGCACATTTTTTTGTGCCACTGTGAAAATCTGTTTCTGGAAATTTAGAATAACTATCTCGTAATCATTAAGAACCCTGTAAAGGGTAGTTTTTAATGTCTGCTGTTCAAATTTCCTTTACTGCCGCCGATTGCTTGCAACAGCCTTGCAAAAACATTCCCGCATCTTGGTAACTTTCGAGTGGTGAAGGAAAGTAAATTGATTTCACTTCGATTTCTATTTCAGCTCAACTTGCAATTTCCGTCCCCTTAGTTCGATAGGACGGTTATTATAAGGGGGGAATTTGGACCGGACATACTAATCGAAAATTTCAACAATCATCTTGCAAAGTTCTTTGTCATACTGGTCATGTGTAACATAACCACCTGCACCTTTTTTTATAAGGTCCTAAACATATGTAAACATTCAGTTATCTAAATAAGGTGGAAAAGGGATACATTTGCTAGCAGGACTTAAAACCATCAAACCCTACACCCTCCCCCCTACCCGTCAATATCCCCATCCCTCCGGTTCCACAATATCAATTTAAAAACATAAAGCGAAAACTTACCTGGGATTTCCAAAAACAGGTCTTCTTTTGAGCACCAGCCACACATTATTCATGTACGTAGCAACCAGCAATTTGTTATATAAACAACACAAACTAAAACAAAATTTGTTTTGATTTAATCATAACTATATTGATATCGATATCAACTTTATACAGATTTGCTGTAGGAGTATAAGTGCCGGATTATAATCTATACTTGTAAGCTGTTGATTTCCCGATGTAGTTTCATCTGTTTACAATGAAATTATTCGATATCAAGCCACTTTTCCAACACCAATCGCACAACAAAACACTTTCCGAAAGCAAAAGATAAACGATACGACACGCGAGCGCGAAAATAAACCAGAAAAACATTAAAAAAAACGGAGAAAACATTTTATTCCAGCTGCACCACAATTTAGAAAATTTTCTCTATCACGTCAGAACAAGATCGACACTCTGGTTACAACTGTCAAAGGAGCATCGACTAAAAATGTCGATCGCTCAAAAAATCGATGGAAAAAACGATGTCGGACATGTCGAGTGTTTGTCGCACGTTTGTCGTCCTTTCGACCAATCGATATCGAAACGGTAAAATCAAAACCGCGCGACAGCTCGCACGACGTGCGACATTTTTCAAACAGGGAAGCATTCAACGAGGTAGGTCGCTCCTGGGGCAAGCTCTCCCGGACCAGGCGAGTTCCTACATTGGCGATCCTGCCAGAGTTGCTTTTAGCAATTTTGGAGGTTAGTTTGAGAAAGAACCTGCGCGGCTTCCTGAAGAGCTTGCCCCGATCTGGAGGATTGAACTTTGGTGTGAAATTGGAAAGCATCGTGTTCGAGAAAGAAAAGAAGAAATCGTCGATTTTTTTGTGTTATTCCTGGTGCGGTGCTGTTTCATTTGTTCGGTTCCGCCATTTTTTTTTTTATCTCTTTTTCGTAGCCATATTGTTGGTTTGGTTTTGCCAGCCAGCCATCCGACTTAAAAAAAGGAAAAGGGAGAAAGTGTGCTTCTTTGTTCAAGGTGTTGGTGTGCAGCGCGTAGAATTCCATAGAATTCCTTTGAAAACGAAATATTGTTCCGGCGCGTAGGGACTACCGTCGAGGGTAGGTTTTGATCTGGAAATGTTGAATCATGGCGCGTAGGAACTACCGTCACGAAATAATGTTCCGGCGCGTAGGGACTACCGTCGAGGTTAGGTTTTGATTTGGAATTAGTGAATCTTGGCGCGTAGGAACTACCGTCACGAAATAATGTTCCGGCGCGTAGGGACTACCGTCGAGGTTAGGTTTTGATTTGGAATTAGTGAATCTTGGCGCGTAGGAACTACCGTCACGAAATATTGTTCCGGCGCGTAGGGACTACCGTCGAGTTTTGGCTTTGATTCTAGCGCGTAGGAACTACCGCTACAGAATTAGCGAAAATGGCGCGTAGGAACTACCGTCATACATATTGTTCCGGCGCGTAGGGACTACCGTCGACGTTAGGTTTTATTTGGATGTGATGAATTCTGGCGCGTAGGAACTACCGTCACGAAATAATGTTCCGGCGCGTAGGAACTACCGTCGAGGTTTGGCTTTGATTCTAACGCGTAGGAACTACCGTTAACGAATATAGCGAAAATGGCGCGTAGGGACTACCGCGACTACGAACCATCATCCGACGAGAAGTCGGTGAACTCTGGCGTGTAGGGACTACCGTCACGGTGATATTTGATGAGAGGAAACTCCCGCCAATGAACACAAAAAAAAAATGACAGGGAATCATTTAATTTTGACGTGTAGGAACTACCGTCAAGTGTCAAGAGAGGAAGACTCAGGAAGTTGTTTATTCTCTTGTTACAGAAAGTGTACTAAGAATGGCTGGCCGATACGTGCGGGCGCCGCAGGGTTTCTGCGACGAGTTGGAATCACCCGACATCGGCGCGGTGGAAGAGGTGTATGGGAGTGATATGGAGGATGCCGAGGAAGAGGAGGCCTCGGGTCACGCAAGAGACGATGAACTGGAAGACGGGGACACGGAAGAGTCCTCGGGTGATAGGAAGGCCAAGGAGGAGACGAAGTGGAGGAACAAGTTCGCGCGCCCGATGATCCTCCCGCAAGAACGAAGGAAGCAGGGACAAGTGGGCAAGGTTTGGAAGGTCCGTCGGTCAGAGAGGAACAGCCATACTCCGAGCTAGCAGCTAAGGTCGATAGGATCGAAAGGATTCTCCTCGCATACCTGGAGAAAGGAGAACTCCCTCAGCCGAACCAACAAATGGGTCAGCCCGTTCAGGAAGACCAAGCGCGCGCAAGCGAAGAGTTCGTAGCTGCAGGAGCCAGTCGGGATCAGTTTTCGGAGCGGCCTCATCCGACACGCCAGCTGGAACAGCCAGTCACGGGAGGCGAAACACCTGCACGCGTGGCTCTGGATTCCGCGATGGAGACAGCAGGTGTTCGTTGGGACCAGTTCCCAAAGTTCCCCAAGGACGTTGCTACCACCAAGCTTTGGGAGGAGTGGCAGCAGTTTTATGAGGACTTCGAGATGGCAACGGACGTGGCCAATGTTCGGGATCCATACCAGCGCTGCAAAGTGCTCCAGCTTTCTCTCGGCGGTCAGCTGAAAGCGATTGTCAAGGCCGCGGGTTTGATACCGTTCTCAAATTCGGCCGACTGCTACGACACGTTAGTCAAGGGCATTAACGAACACTTGTTTGACCTGACCGATTCCGAAGCCGCACATCAAAATTTTACGAGCATGAAACAAGCTCCCGGGGAGTCTGTCGCCGCTTATCACGCCCGGGTGACTGTGTCGGTTAAGCTCTGCAAGTACAGCGAGGACGATCGCGGAAGATTCGTGAGGACGCAAATGATAAACGGAATGGCCAATAAGCAGCTCGCGAAAGAGGCCAGGACGCACAACTGGACAACCAACTACTTGGTTCAGGCCGCCTCCAGAGTTGAAGCGCTCCCACCGGCTATTGACGAAAACGAGACCGTGATGGCGGTTGCTCAGCAGCGCCCCTCCAATTATGGCTCGACCCCGCGTGAGCAACCCGGAGCGGATGAGCGTTTCAGAGGAAAGTGGTCAACTAAGAGACAGCCCGCCAGGAAGCCGAATTATCACGCAGGACGCTATCGCGAGCCGCAGCAGCGTGGAGAGCCACAGCAGCGTGGAGAGCCACAGCAGCGTGGAGAGCCGCAGCAGCGTGGAGGGCCACGGCGGCGTGGGGAGCCACAGCAACGTGGCAGAGGGCGTCGTTTCCGTTGCCCAAGATGCGACAAACTGGCCCATCCGGCCGACACTCCCTGTCCAGCGTTGTCCAGGAAGTGCAATTCTTGCGGAGAACTAGGCCACTTTGCCGTGTTGTGCCGCCCAGGGATGAATTCTGCCAATCTTGTTGAGAAGCGCGAGGATTTTGAAGACGACGAGGTATGAATTAAACTACCTTTCTTTGGAAAACGTACTTAAATAAAACTGATCCGATCATATTAGTGGTTTACATTATTTTATTTTCTCTTATCGTAATGTTCCAGTATATCAATTCGATCTCCCTTGAAGATGTGATGGTGGAGTGCAAAATCGGAGCTTCTGGACCAATCCGTTTTTAATTGATTCTGGCGCGGATGTCAATGTGATTGGAGGCAGGGATTGGGAGCAAATTAAAAGTGATGAAAGCGACATTAAGATGATCGACCATCAGCAGGGTAGGAAGCTTCGATCCTATGCCACGGAGACCCCGCTATCAATCCACTGCGCATTCCGTGCCAGGGTGGACGTGGTCCACGCGGCAAAACCGTCGGTCACTGCCGACTTCATCGTCGTAAAAGAAGGACGGCAGTCGCTTCTTGGACGGACGACAGCGGGCGAAATGAAACTGTTGCAGGTCGGTTTCGAGGTGAACCGTTGTTCGGCTGAAAAACGAGTTCAACATTTCCCCAAGATGCCGGGCGTAAAGGTCAAGTTCAGCGTGGACAAAACGATACCCCGAGCGAAACGCATATTATAATGTGCCCGCAGCCTACCGAGAGGCTGCTCGTCTTCGTTTGCAAGAAATGGAAGATTTGGGGATCATCGAGCGCGTTGTGTCAGCACCGGAGTGGATAAGCGGGATGTCTGCGGTGCCAAAGGGCAATAGCGATTTCCGTCTCGTTGTAAACATGAGGGGTCCGAACCGTGCCATCAAGCGCGAATACTTTCGCCTTCCACTCATGGACGAAATCAGGGTCAAGCTGCACGGGTCCAAGTTCTTCTCTAAGTTGGACCTTACCAACGCGTATTATCATTTGGAACTGAGCAAGGAATCCCGGGACTTAACAACTTTCCTCACAGAAAACGGAATGTTTCGTTTTACGCGTCTCATGTTTGGGGTAAACGCAGCGCCCGAAATTTTTCAAAGAGAAATGTGCCGCCTGCTGGAAGAGATTCCGAATGTGATCATCTATATCGACGATGTCCTGATATACGCCGACTCGCTGGAAGAACTACGTGAGACCACGGCCAAGGTTATGCGGATCCTGCGTAATAACAATCTCACGCTGAACACGACGAAGTGCGAACTTGACAAGACGAGAATAAAATTCTTGGGGCACGAACTCGACGCTGATGGATTCCATGTGGATGAAGCCAAAATCAAAGACGTTCGCCAATTCCGTCCACCCAAAACGGTATCCGAGTTACGAAGTTTTCTGGGTTTGGCTTCATTCCTGAGCCCCCACTTGGAGAATTACGCAGACTTAACGAGCCCACTCTGGGCAGTAGCGAACAAGAACACTTGGAAGTGGGAAGCCGAACAGGCCGCAGCGTTTGAGCTCACCAAGGAGCGGATCGTGCAGTGTACTGTTACGCTGGGCTACTTTTCGGACGAAGATAAGACAATCCTGTACACTGACGCTTCTCCCAACGCACTCGGGGCAGTCTTGGTGCAAGAAAGTGCTGGGAAGCCCCCCCGCGTGATCAGTTTCGCATCGAAAGCATTGTCCGAGACAGAAAAACGATACGCTCAAAACCAACGTGAAGCACTTGGGGCGGTGTGGGCTGTCGAACACTTCGCCTATTTTCTGCTCGGCCGGGAATTTACGCTGCGAACAGATGCGAAAGGTGTTTCGTTTATCCTCAACCGGTCGCGAGAAAGCTCCAAGCGCGCTCTGACAAGAGCGGACGGATGGGCTCTGCGCTTGAGCCCATACAGGTGTTGGGTAGAGTTCGTGCGTGGTCGTGACAACATTGCTGATCCGTCATCTCGGCTTTACATTGGCTGTGACGCGCCCTTCGACGACCAGCATAGTCCTTGGGAGATCGGCAGGTTGGAGGCAAACACAGTTGGATTCCTGACAGAGCGAGAACTACGGGAAGCTACTTCGAAGGACCGTGAACTTCAGAAGGTTATTGACGCAGTCGAATGTGGAGATTGGCCAAAGGAACTGAAAAGGTTTCATGCCTTGGCCGACGACCTGACGATTCAAAATGGAATCCTGGTGAAAAGCGGATGCGCTGTAGTCCCGACCGTACTTCGTAGGAAGACGCTTGAATTGGCCCACGATGGGCACCCCATGGCAGGTAAACTTTTATTAATTTGTCGGGTCATATATGTATATATTCTATATAAACAATGGCAGGTAAACTGAAGAGTATCCTCCGCGAGCGGGTCTGGTGGCCAGGAATAACTGCGGACGCTGAAGAATGGGTAAAATCCTGCCAGACATGCGCGACCAACGGTAGGCCGGAACGGCCACTCCGATGAAGAGATCCTTGGTTCCTGGTGTGGCTTGGGAGAGTATTGCGATAGATTTCAACGGCCCCTACGCCAAACTTGGTGGAATTTCCATTCTTGTCGTGATTGATTATCGGTCTCGCTACCTTATTGCTCGCCCAGTGAAGTCTACGAGTTTTGAATGTACCAGGAAAGTGCTAGACGATATCTTTGAACGAGAAGGTTTTCCCAAATCCATTCGATCCGACAACGGACCACCCTTCAACGGGGCTGAGTACGGGAAGTACTGTGCGGAGAGAGGAATAGAGACCATCTTTTCGACGCCTTTGTTCCCTCAACAAAACGGTCTGGTCGAAAACTCGATGAAAATCGTAAACAAAGCGACAAGTACAGCTATTTCGGAGAAGACCAACTACATCGAGGAACTACGATCGGCGGTCAACGCCCACAACGCGGCTGCACACTCCGTGACCGGGGTACCACCGGAAGAGGTGATGATGGGCCGGAAAATAAAACGTCGTCTACCCCTTCTGTCACATGCGAAGGCGAAGCATAGTGAAAGTGACATTGATACCCGAGATAAACGAGCAAAACTAGCATCGAAGGTCAAGGAGGATGCACGCAGAGGAGCACGGCCATGTCGAATTGGCCCCGGAGATACCGTGATTGTGGAGCGCAACGTCCGCCAAAAAGGCGACACCCGGTTCGATCCAACGCGGTACACGGTTCTTGAAGAAAGGGATGGGAACCTGATGTTGACCAATGACTCGGGAAACATTCTTAAGCGTCATGTATCCCAAACCAAAAAGGTGTTCGGGTGGCGTACTTCGGCGGAATGTGAAGCACAACTCAACTTGCGACCAGACCGCGCAAGGAATTCATCTGGTGGAAACCGAAACTCGACGGATGAGGAACGCGATCCAGAACTAGAACCGGTACGTCGTTCAACTCGTGAGAAGAAAAAGCCTAGTTACTTGGATCAGTTTGTGCGACGTGTTGATCGTGTATAGGGCGCGCTGATGAGTTTATTTACCTCATCTGGAAATATAATGTGAGACTACCTTTTTTTTCTTGACAAATTTTGCCTTTTTTACGAGTGTATTTAAATAAATGGGTTACCTACTTTTTTGTGTTTTTTTCTACTGGGAGGAAGGGAGATGTGGGGCACGTAATGAATGAATGCTCCCTACTGTCAAACTAGCCCCCGTCGAAGGTCGATCAACCAGTCGACGAAGCAGGGTCGACAAGCCGAAGTGGGCTCGCGCTCGTGCACGTCGTTGACTCGGCCTCTTTCCGGTACAAGCATTCAACGAGGTAGGTCGCTCCTGGGGCAAGCTCTCCCGGACCAGGCGAGTTCCTACATGTAGCATTCCACAATTTTGATGATATTTATCCCTGTATGAAAACTCTATCTGAATGCTGATGAAGTCATCCATGAAGTTTAATATGCTCGCCAGTTCTGTCTTCTTTCCATCAAATCCCACGCGTTGACATGTCATCACGCGATCGTACAAGTTGTCACCGTTTAGTGTAATCCGTTATGTATTTCTGCTAAAGTGACATGGACTTCTTCCATCATAGAAATACCTTTAGAAAAGGTTGTGCGTAAATATTCTCCTTGAAATCCGTAATCAGGAAGAATCAAAGTCACTCGCAACAAGATCAAGGATTTTCATTCAGAAAATATCATTCAACAAACCAAACAACAAGCTTATTTACCTTGTTTTTAGTCGGTGCTTACCTCGCTCTAGGGAACAGTATCAAATGTTACTCTTTCCCCCAATTTGTTTACACAGCTCCCCCGTCTAATATTATAGTCAGTGTGTTGTATACCTGGTGGTAGCTTCTCTCTCCATCTTCCGCGGCTTTTCTCCTACCTCTTTTTGCTCCATGGCGTTTGAAATGTGGTGGCCGGCGGCACAGGGACTGATGATTGATACCCATACGCGGTCAGGGTGGTCCGATGATTAATGGGCTTTTAATCATATATGGGCATTTTTGGCTATTTAAATAATTTGGAGACATTTGGCGATTTATGATAAATAATGATTTAATGTTTTCAAGCTCTGTAAATTAATTTGAGAATATTAAATCACACCAGAAAGATCCAAAACCAAGACCAAGACCAAGACCAAGACCAAGACCAAGACCAAGACCAAGACCAAGACCAAGACCAAGACCAAGACCAAGACCAAGACCAAGACCAAGACCAAGACCAAGACCAAGACCAAGACCAAGACCAAGACCAAGACCAAGACCAAGACCAAGACCAAGACCAAGACCAAGACCAAGACCAAGACCAAGACCAAGACCAAGACCAAGACCAAGACCAAGACCAAGACCAAGACCAAGACCAAGACCAAGACCAAGACCAAGACCAAGACCAAGACCAAGACCAAGACCAAGACCAAGACCAAGACCAAGACCAAGACCAAGACCAAGACCAAGACCAAGACCAAGACCAAGACCAAGACCAAGACCAAGACCAAGACCAAGACCAAGACCAAGACCAAGACCAAGACCAAGACCAAGACCAAGACCAAGACCAAGACCAAGACCAAGACCAAGACCAAGACCAAGACCAAGACCAAGACCAAGACCAAGACCAAGACCAAGACCAAGACCAAGACCAAGACCAAGACCAAGACCAAGACCAAGACCAAGACCAAGACCAAGACCAAGACCAAGACCAAGACCAAGACCAAGACCAAGACCAAGACCAAGACCAAGACCAAGACCAAGACCAAGACCAAGACCAAGACCAAGACCAAGACCAAGACCAAGACCAAGACCAAGACCAAGACCAAGACCAAGACCAAGACCAAGACCAAGACCAAGACCAAGACCAAGACCAAGACCAAGACCAAGACCAAGACCAAGACCAAGACCAAGACCAAGACCAAGACCAAGACCAAGACCAAGACCAAGACCAAGACCAAGACCAAGACCAAGACCAAGACCAAGACCAAGACCAAGACCAAGACCAAGACCAAGACCAAGACCAAGACCAAGACCAAGACCAAGACCAAGACCAAGACCAAGACCAAGACCAAGACCAAGACCAAGACCAAGACCAAGACCAAGACCAAGACCAAGACCAAGACCAAGACCAAGACCAAGACCAAGACCAAGACCAAGACCAAGACCAAGACCAAGACCAAGACCAAGACCAAGACCAAGACCAAGAATTACTTTTTCAGTAGGTTTTTGGATTCGGGGAAAAAACATAAAATAAATGAACTTTGAAGACACGGAACGGAAACAAAGAATGAACTGAAGGTGTGTTTGTCAAGTTCGTCAGTTTGCTCGTCATCACACCGACTTTTAAATTTCATTAAAAATATTTTGACGTAGATATAGATTAGGCAGCCACTCTGAACGCCGCTAAAGAGGTAAAAGTATTCAAAAAATGTTAATTCGATCCCTGAACTGCTAGTGAAATTGCACTCCTTGACAGGTCACTCAAAGTGATTGCCATTATCTGATCCACCCTAGTGCGGACAGCGTTCACTTTCTGCACAGCAAAATACACATTCCAGCAGGAGGTTAGACAGAATAAATATGACCGCGGGCCGGTCTGAATCAATAAGCAAATCATCAACACTCAATTTGAATTAAAACTGACCAAACAGATGCGGTGTGGGCCTCTGCAACAGTTGGCAGCTTCTCAAAAAAAAAGTGTTTCGAGTAGGTACGAACTTAACCAACAACTAGGAGCAATTGCTCGCTCTCTTCGTCAGATCTTCAAACTCATCTAATAACATGGTTTGACCGAGTTGTTTCAGTTGCGAAGGAGGATCATGCAAATATTATTCAGTTGGCATGGGGAGGGAGATCAAGTTGCCCTCAAATGGAATTTCTCGGTTTGACAGATCCCTGATTGATGGGCCAAGCTCGCGGCTGGAAGCCGCTCTATAGTTCCGGAGCACGCAAAAAACTGACTAATTTGCTGAAACACCACCACTCATGCCAGGGAATGATCGTCGAAATTGAAAGTGTGATGAACTTAACTTGTGTGTTTGTGAATGTTTTTGGCTAAATTTTTGGATCGTAAAGTAGCGTTGGAATCTGTACCAGCTGTACAGGATCTATTTGGAGGTGGAATGTGATGTAATAAATAAATTTAAATGTTGGAATGGGGTGCCAACAAATGACGCACGTGGAAGTCAGCTGATGATGACATGTTTATTTACTTTGGAATGCTTTTTGTCTTATAATTCCTTCATGAAAAATGGAGCATGCCCAAAATGAACCATAACATTCAAATTTCTCTGTAAAATTCAATTGCTTCAATACCGCTTTACAAATTTGATGAGATGCAAAACCCTAGCTTTATCGTCCTCTCTACGACCACCATTATCCCGATAGCTAAAACGCTTATTTATCTCTCTAATCTTGTTGAATGAGACAAGCTGTGGCTACTTTTCTGTATCAACAGCCCCCCTTGGCAGTGATCCATCGTCGTTGCAAGCCTTCAGACCTCATCGTCGACGAACAGGTCCTCTGAGGAATCTCGTCCCCCCAGACAAATCAGTTTCAGCTAGTTGTTCTAATCCTAAGTGATCACCCTACCCCGACCGTCGTCACCCTCGTCGATGCCGGGGTGACATTCAACAAATCACTTAAGCAAACTGTCTGCAACAGTACCCCCACCCCCAAGCTCCTCACCCATGAGGGATTACCGTCAGCTACCGAAGCTGATCTCAGGCCAAGTTCAACTCTGCTGACTTGACGTTGACGTAAACAAAGACGTTAATTGATAGAGCGACAACAGCGTGTCGCACGATGCAGCAAATTTTGGCAAAGTCGAGTGCAAATTCGACGACCACATTCTCGGGTTGGTTAGCACCTGTCGCGGAGGGGGGTTTTAATTGGGATCTAAAACGGTTGGTTGACTTGGGTGTGGCCGCGAGACTTGCTGTCGAAGGAATCGCCACCTCCAACTAGAGCGTTCAATTCGGTACGCGCGGCGGCGTTCTTTAAAACCAGATAATTGAGTCGCAAATTTAGTTCGGGCTACAAGTCACGATTGGTACGCGTGGGGGACTCGATATATTTGTCTGCGGGGACATCTGGGGGACAATCCGGACGTAAATCACGCGCTCGGTCAGGACAGACAATTGAACAGAGTAACGAATCTAATAAATGGAGAATTATGACATGATCGGTGATCGTTAACGCTCAACAGTGGTCGTGGGTTCTTCTTGAGAAATTTGCCGATGACATGAACCCCAGTGGGACGTGGGGCCAAATACGGTCGCGATCCAATTAGACTCACTGAGTGTGGTTTGGACTGTCAATAAGTGATGATTTATGTAAACAGTTTAAAGTAATGGTGTCTGCTTTGTGTTCAAGTGACAGGATAAATTAGTATCGTAATTGATGGCAGATAGCTAAATGTGGTTACATTGTTTAGTAATAATTATAATCGAAATATTTGTCCAAAACCAGTAAAAGAGGTATCCAGAAGATTTTCTTTGGAATGTGAAAAAGTGCAAGTTTAACAACCAACTATCCAAAATCAAGGAATGTAGAGTAATAGAAAATTGATTTATGGTCAACAACTTAGTAAAAGCTGGCAGTACATTACCTAAAGCGTAGTTCCGTGTCCTTTTCTCACGACGTTAATAAATATGACCACTTGGCTGCACTTGTGTGCACTTGCCATGTCAAGTTTGGAAGCTTTGATAATTACATCTAATCGTTATTAATGAATCTACCTCATCAGAGAGAACGACGCGGCCAGCGGCAATTTCAAGCTACTTAGCAGCTCTTAGTAGAATGACACAGCTCTGTCCCATATGCAAATAGTAGAAACTCGAAGTTGCTGCCAACTAACCCGCAAATTACCGATCGTATCAGCCTAGTGCTACAGCAGGACCTGCTCGTAATAATGCTCATATAAGGCCAAGCATCGTCTTATCGTGAGCAAGGATCGCACCCCCTTACAGGTTTCAACATTTTGTCAGTGAGGTGTCAGAAGCATTTGTACATGTTCGGAAAACGCCAGATTCTATCGCTGGGCTTAAACCTACAAGACGTGTGGACCTCCCCGCGGTTCTGAGCCGATTCCCGTGCGCAGATTAAACGCTCGCGAGACCTAATTAAAATCCCATTCATCTCGGTCGCTCTTTTTACCCCCGTATTATGCTGCCATTGAGTGACTTCATGAGGCCCGCGTACCGTATAATTACCCTGCCTATGGACACTGCCGCTGACGTCCGTGACGAAATTACGCTCATCGTGGTCCGGATTAGGGTTGGGAGGTCCATCGTGGGCTGATATTGCCAAGTAACCACAAGCACTTAATTGGTGTATTAATTAAGTACTAAATCAGCACTGAAATGTTTTGAAGTAGTAAATAAGCTTTGCGAATGCCTCATAGTACCAAAACTTTGCAGCATTACAACTGGCATTAAATCACCATTTACGACCTTGAAAATGGCGGGAAACATTTCAGCCAGGCACGCTCTTATTGACTTTAATCCTTCTCCCGTCATACCGTTCTAATAATCGTGCGGGCTAAGGTGCAGATCCATCAGTGTGCATCAGTGTTATGTTTGCTTGAACTGGGTTCAATTCCCGCTGAAAGAAGTTTTTTTTTGTTTATGTTTTTTGTTGAAAACTGCAGCTTGTGATTATGTCAAATTTTTCAAAACATTGGCAAGCCGTGTACCTAGCACTTCTCGGAAAAGTAGTTCCCGTAAGTCGTTAGCCAGTGTTTGTCCCTTTCAACCCCAAGCCTTCCGTAATTGATTGCACTGCACTTGACTGGCGGGCCGCAATTTGGTGTGTAACTCGTCAATAATTTCCGTTTAACGAAATGACAACGGGGTTTTCTCATGAACCACAATCTCAAAATAGCTCAAAAAATCTCAAAAAAATCTCAAAATAGCAGAAAAAAAATTCAAAACAAACTCTCATTTCAGTATACATCTGTTGGCTGGCGCGCATCCTGGAGATCGACGAGAAAAAGCAAGAATAACATTAAAATGTCACACTCACACATGAAACGCAACAGGAGAAAAAAAAATAAAGTAGGCCCACCACCAAGTGTGTGGAGCAGCTGTTCTTTTTTTCCCCCAGACTTGACGTCGATAAAGCAGTTTATTTTTGTTCGAGCTTTCGGTTAGGCATTAAATTGGCATCACTGTGCGCTATTAAAATATTTCTAAAGGTAAAAGTGCTGATTTAATGTTTTGAGGCATTATATGCTGTTATCAAATGCCAATATAATAATGATTTAATGTCGCTATTTAGTGCCTCGCGATTACTTGGGTTGCTTCCTCTGCACCTCTACAAACCAACCTGACAATTCGACGCTATCGTGCTTACTTGTCGCTCGTCTTTTTTGACGTTTCAAGAATAAACAAAAACGAGAGCACGCAATGTAAACAATAACAAACACGTTTTGGTTTAATTTGGTTGCTGGAATCCCGAGTTATAATCACAATTGTTTACGGTACCGTAAAATGGGGTGACTTTGATAGCCGGGGTGACTTTGATAGGTTCGAGATTTTCCGCAAATGAAGAGTACAATTAAAATACGTACGGAATGGTTTAGAATCATACTGATCATGGTAAAGAAGTGTTCTAAGTACCTCAAGAAGAACTTTTCATAAAATTTTGAAAAGTTTAAAAAGTTATTCACTATAGTTAAGAAAATGTTGATGAAAGTCATTATTTTAAACTTCTAAAAGAGTCACGATTTTCTCAATGGACAAGATTTTGAATCGTTAAACGAAATGCTTTTTCGGATTCATTGGACTATTTTCTACAAGGAGAAGGTTAAATAAGTTTATTAATATTAAATATATGTGTTTTTGAAACACAATTTAAAAAAATCCATATTTTTAGGCAATTTCAGTTGAACAAATTTCATGTAAAATGCGAAAACTTGTGATTCGTGCTTCGAATTTAGTATAAAATGAAATATAAATCAATAATTTTAAACACAAAGCGAGTTTAAAAAAATCAGGACCAATTATGACTTTTTAACTATTTTACCAAAAATTTACATGTATTTTGTTGAAAAGCTTTTAAACTTAGTTAACTTAATATAAACATTGATTTTTTTTAACTATATCAGCTTCTTTAGTGACGGTACATATAACGTACTAATAAAATTTGAACATCCTCAATATGATTTTAACAAGAAAAACTATGACTATCAAAGTCACCCCGGAATTTAAACTAAGAATTTTTGACGTAACTATTTTTCTAAACACTATTAAAAAAAACTTTATTCCAAAATATTGTGTGGACTTTGTGTGGCCTACCCCAGTACATGTTTTAAAAATAATAATCTTGAGAAAAACCTTACCTGTTCGAAAATATTCCAAAAACAAATTGAAATCCTATCACATATGAATTTTTAACGTAACTATTTTTCTAAACACTATTGAAAAAAACTTTTTTTTTTCCAAACTAGTGCATGGACTTTGTGTGGCCTACCCCAGTATATGTTTTAAAAATAATGATCTTGAGTAAAACCTTACCTGTTGGAAAACATTCCAAAAACAAATTGAAATCCTATCAAAGTCACCCCGGTTTACGGTAGTCGAGCTCGTACTTGTGTCAAATGCGTTCTGACCAGGAGGGTGTTGTGTCCTATCCCTCGCCTTTGACGTAGGTGCACATAAAACAAGAAAAGAAAATTTTAAAAATAATTTTATTTTTCAATTCAAAAACAGTTTTTTGGCTGCAAAATTAAATACACGCCAAAAAATGATTAAATGGTGCGGCGTCCTGTACACCGACAATTAAATAAACAGTTAAGAGCCTTATTCGTCCAGCTTAATTTTTGATCACGTTTTCTGTTTACACCTGAACAATCTTGAAATTATTTATGCGGATTTGTGATTCCTCTTGTTCCATCATTCCCTTGGTTCTGACGTGAAATCCCTTTGCCCCGCACTTACAGTGAGTCAAATATTTGTCCGTACCCCCCCGTACGGGAAATGTTTGTGATATAAAAGTACATAAAATTCGACTAAAGTGCCATGTTTTATACATCAATCGACGCGGCAGAATGTCCTCTTTAAGACACTGTCATTGGATTTGCAAAAAACTTTTTCTTGAAAAATACAAAAAATGTTTACTGAAAAAGTCAAAAAGAGGTCAAATAATTGTCCGTACCCCTAGTAAAAGTACAAAATCTGATCGATTTAAGTGAATTCATTTATGAAATGTTGTTTCAGTGTCAAATACTAGTACCTTTAGCCAGTTTGTGACAACTTTGAACTTCTGATAAGTTTGTTTAGTTAATTTATATTAAAATTGGATTAAATTTAGTTTTTAAAGTAAAACTTGTCAAAACATTAGTTTATAAACAACTATTTTTATAAAATTGCTATTTTGTGTTGTAAGAGTCTCTATTGAACAAGTTTCAACAATATTTGTTCAAAATATACATTGATTTCATCTTTTTATTGACATTTTCGACCAAAATATTGTTTCGGAACAATACCGTTAAACAATCCGGATTGTCCCGGAACCGGTTCAACCCCTCGGAGGAAAATTTTGTGGTGATCAGATAGAGGACAAAAAAACCCACCTCTTGCAATTTAAAGCATCCAATTTCGTCACTACAGCCCGATTACGATTCCTAGTCTGAAATTTGAAATTTTCAAATTCCCCAAGCAAAACATTCTGACCCAGAACGGTACAGAAATTCTCAGCACGGAAAGTGAAAATTTCAAATTTCAGACTAGGGACTCGTAATCGGGCTGTAGTGGACGAAATTGATGCTTCAAATTGCAAGAGGTGGGTTTTTGTCCTCTATCTGATCACCACAAAATTTCCTCCGAGAGGTTGAACCGGTTCCGGGACAATCCGGATTGTTTAACGGTATTGTTCGAAACAGTATTTTGGTCGAAAATGTCAATAAAAAGATGAAAACAATGTATATTTTGAACAAATATTGTTGAAACTTGTTCAATAGAGATTCTTACAACACAAAATAGCAATTTTATAAAAATAGTTGTTTATAAACTAATGTTTTGATAAGTTTTACTTTAAAAACTAAATTTAATCCAATTTTAATATAAATTAACTAAACAAACTTATCAGAAGTTCAAAGTTGTCACAAACTGGCTAAAGGTACTAGTATTTGACACTGAAACAACATTTCATAAATGAATTCACTTAAATCGATCAGATTTTGTACTTTTACTAGGGGTACGGACAATTATTTGACCTTTTTAACTTTTTCAGTAAACAATTTTGAATTTTTCAAGAAAAAGTTTTTTGCAAATCCAATGACAATGTCTTAAAGAGGACATTTTGCCGCGTCGATTGATGTATAAAACATGGCACTTTAGTCGAATTTTATGTACTTTTATATCACAAACATTTCCCGTACGGGGGGGTACGGACAAATATTTGACTCACTGTACATCAATTTTAAGGGTGTGTCAAGATTGCACGACAAGACTGAACTTCTTTCATTTGAAAAGTGACAACTTTGGGGTTCTGTGAAGGTTAAAAGGTGTGGTTGACGTTCTTAATTCAATTTGGCCCAAAAGGCACGTGCGACAAGTTAGCACGACAGCGACGATGTATGAACCTCCAGACAACAACAGGTAGCCTACCTTAAGCACGTTAAACTTCAATGGATTAATTCAAACAAATCTTGGACCGAACCAAGTAGCGTGTACTCATACTCGAGATAGATCAAAAGTTTGTGATTGATAGTGGTCCATTAGTGGCGTCTAATTCCAAGTTGCTTGTACTTCCCCCCGGAGGCAAAAATCGCTGCAAATGACGACGTTGATATCCGCGTATGTTTGTTTAAGTTCTGCTCCCGACTGACGCTGCACATTTTTAATTCATCCTTGAAGATTAATTAACACCCATTACGGCGCTGCTCAAGCAGCCCCTTACGGAAACCTGTCAAGCAACCCGATATGTCCTAAAAGCTTGTACGGATGCTCCATCCAGCAACAAAATTATGGGTCATCCCAGGACATAAATAAAATCTCGCTAACCACTGCTCGACCCCGATCTTAATTGAGTGTCGTCACAGTCGCGGAACTCCGTGGGTCGTCCCGGTGCAAATCCAACTCCGAGCATCGCCACTTCTTCATCCTGCTCAATGGTGGTCAATCGCCGAGATTTATTGCTCGAGGAAGCTCGGAGGAAAGGTTAACTGTGAGCACGATCTGCGACGAGTGTTTGATTATTCAATCTTCAGCCACACTTGTTTGTCCACGTTGATTTGGATCGATTGCGGCGGCACTTGTGGCCACCCTAATTGATGGATCGAGCAGGATCATTGCACTGTGTTGTACGGGTACAGATCGATTCATTCAGGCGCTGTTTCAGCGTAAATTCGCACTTGGTTGGCGGAGTGCTTAGTCTGGCATAAAGCGTGGCGCGGCGGTGTTCCAGTTATTCAATAAATAATTGAGATGCGAAAATTGAGCCGAATAAACATAGACATTTACCCAGTGTCTAAAAATAGGGTAGTCCATCTGGTCGGAGGAAATGTGCTCTTTTTTAGAGGAGGCGCTGTTTTTGTTTGGTGTTACGTAAGTTGTGAAATAAAAAGTGATGTTTATCGATCGAACTCCGGGAGGATTGGAGGTGAATGAAACATCGCTAGTGGCAGGCATTTTAAAGTGTAATATGGTAATTGATTTTTGGCAAATTGAAAAAAAAAACATAAGCACTAATTTAACTATGCTTTGTGTAAAATTAAATTCTTATTGTTTAAATTAGAAGACCACATAAGACCATAAGTAAATTAAAAAATAAATAGCGGATTCGAACGTGCGTAAATCAATATAAAAATGCTAATTTATCTCTGAATCTGAAAGAAGCGATTCGCATCTGTCTGACTTGAAACCATTCTATAGGACTCCATGACTGTTGAATTCGATCGAGCAAATTTTTTATGAAACTAAGCTTTAAAACGAAATTTTGTTCCTAAAAACACAATAAAAAGTAATAAAACCTCATCAAATGTTTCACTAAACTATACGGCACTTTAACAACTCCCGATGACATCCGTTTCCAGCTCGTTTAGCGATTACCTCAAAAGTTTTAAACGATCAAAGATCAAATTACTGCCGCCGCCTAATCAGTGTGAATCGATTTAAATCAATTTCCTCCGCCATGGGAGGCCAACCCTAGCCCGATACGGCCCGAAACCGGTATCATCATCTTTCCCCCGGACGGTGTCTTATTGAAATATTTGGACAAAGTATCAAGCTCGTAAAACAGCCAGTTTGGGCTGACATAATGAAGTGGGGTTTTTTTAAGGGAGAAACGATGTAAGGGCATAATTCAGTGTCACCAAGTATGGTAGCCAATTATTCGACGACGGCGAAACTATAAATTGTCAATTTCATTGCAAATTTCAATAAGATACTTTATTGAGCAAATATGCAAACGCGTTGAAACTTGATATTAGATTTCTGTGCAGCAAATGGTGCTAATTTGTTTCGCAATGTCTTCCTGGATCTCGAAGATGTAAAAATGGTTCTGCATTCCACTGAGACACTGCGTTACTCCATCCAAGGTCGCACCGGAATCCACTTCACCGAACTTCGTTCCCTCCGCAGTGGCCGCACGAACGCATAGTAGCAGATTTCGGCCAAGCTCATCATGCTGGCACCCATCAGCAGGGCAAACAGTCCGCCAAACTTGGCCAACACGTCGGTGAAGCCCAACAGCTCCCTTCGCCAGACGGGAAGGTAGTGACGGTACTTGAACGCAACCTGTATCACGGAGATGTCCCGGCTGGAAAATTTTGAGGTTATATTTGACTACATCTGAAGAGATCTTTAGACATACCCCTTGAACAAGTCCATAAACGGACCGGCCACCGCCCGAAAGTGCTCAACGTGGAACGGAAATCGGTGCACTTCGGCGTTGTACCGAAGCAAAATGCAAGCCTGCAGACACGAACACGGCAGCGGACGATTCTCCAGCGATGCCTTGAAGGCCCGGTAGAACACCTCGAGAATCGCGCCCCGATAGCACGGGATCCGGCTGGCGTCACAAATCTTCGTTGTGGCAGCTCGTGGCATCGAAAACTTGACGCAACCGCACTTGGCGTAGGTACGATTGGACATGCACTCGTTGATGCAGTTGTTCTGGCTGTAAACGGTGTAGTAACGCAGGTATCGCTCCTCTCCGAAGAAGCAGTTTCGTCTGTGATTCACGAATTTTTGTTTATATGGAATTTTTAAGAATACTAGTTTTACCTTTTAGGAGACATTTCCTTTAAAGCTTTCGAAGTATACGTGACTTCCGGTTGCACCGATATCGACAGGGCATGCTCCGTGTCCAAGCGGAAAAACTGATCTCCAGTGAACGGTGTTTCATCTGGAGGATGCACGGAAACCTTGAATCCGGTGAAGGGACCCTACAATTTGTGGTTTCCCAAACACATTCCAAGAATCACTGTTATGAACAACATACCCTACAAACAAACTCCTGATCAATCTTTCTCAGCGCTACCAGCATCGCGAATCCGGACTTTAAACCACTTCTCAGAGCTAGCTTTGGAAACGTATCCGATCCAACCCGTCCTCTGTATCCGATCTCGCGCGTCCAGTTTGACGCTGAACCCCTGCTAAGATTCAAAAAGTCCGACGATATCTCACCAGCTCGATACAATTGGGAAGCAGGAAGTGCGTTGAAGGTATAGCAGATACCATCGTCCACCAGCGTTTCCGTGATCCAATCGCTGGTTGAAACAAGCTTTGTCCTCCACGTAACCATTGGGACGGTAAGCCCCAAGCCCAACGACATTCGATGCAATATCTTAACCAGATCATCCTCCAGCGGCTGGCGATCGAACTTGGTCCACTCATCGATGAAGGGGCACACGTGGGCAAGGGATCGTATCTTTCGTTCGCTGTAACTCCAAAAAAGTTTCAGTATCACCTTAGTAATCGTAGTTTAACGTACCTTTCCTCATCCAGCTTGATGCCACGGTCTACCAGTTCAAACGCATTTGAAAGGTTGAACTCCTCAACGCGAATCTTGGACAGGGGACAAACCGTAATCGCCGGAAAGGGAATCGTAGAGATGGGAACGAAACGTGGCGCGTACGCCAATACGACCGGATCGGCCTCCCACTTGTGGTACATCGTTACCACGCAGAAGCAGCTACCCACGAAGGCCACCACGATCCATGCAGTCCACCAGAGCTTTTCAACTTTGAGCAATTGATGATCTGCTAGGAATTTAATTGCTGTAACAAAGTTTTCTGCACAGTATTCCCAAAGAATACGTCGGATTGGCGTGCGCTTTGTTCTGTAGTGCAGCATTCCGGCAAGTGACGGTAAATTTGAGTTCCATGGATTAAATTGTTTGGTAATCGTGCATATTTTATTACACTCAAGGGACATATTAAGAACTTGATGACAGAAAGTAATTGCTAAATACAAGTCACCAGTCTTCCGGTTGGTTCACGCGAGTTCGGAACGGATTCTGCCGTGCCGCCCACGGTAGCACAAACATCCAGTTGATCGCCAGCCGGGGAATCCGTTCCCTACGCAGCGGTCGTATGCATGCGTAGTACAAGATTTCACACAAACTCATAGCACTAGCCCCCAACAGCAGCGCGAACAGTCCTCCAAACTCAGCGATCACGTCCGTTACTCCCAACATCTCACGTCTCCAAATCGGCAGGTGATGGCGATGCTTGAAAGACATCGACATTACCGCTATGTCGTAGCTAAGAGTACATCTTATCAATTTAGAACCATAGTCTAACATGCCTTCTTACCCCTTGTACTTATCAAACGCCGATCCCGCAGCTCTCGACAACTCCTGGAAGTAGAACGGCATCCGGGAGATCTCCACCCGGTACTCAACGCTGTTACAAGCCGGATAGCATCCACAAAGCGAAATCATTCCCTGCATCGCGTGCCGGATCTCCTCGTCGAACGCCTCAATCAGAATGTTTCGATAGCACTCGATCTTGCTGGCGTCACAAATCTTCATGTCCGCTGTGCGAGGCATCGAAAACTTGACGCAGCCACACTTTCGGAGCGTCAGATTTGCGATACATTCCGCGGCACAGTTTGCCTGGTTGTAGCTGTTGAAGAACCGCAGGTACCGTTCGTTGTCGAAGAAGCAGCTGCGTCTCATTGGAGAAGCATTGCGTAGCTTTCCAGAGGTGTACATCACGTTTGGTGTGAACGTAAAGGCGATATCGTCCTCGTTGTTTAACCGGAAGAACCAATCCCCGCCCATGGCAACCTCATCCGGCGTATGGACAACGATCTTGAAGCCAGTGTAGGGACCCTTGAAGGAACAGAGAGTTAAGAATCAAGATTCCCCGAGAACGCTTAGTACATACACTACACAGGAACTCCTGATCGATGGTTCGAACGGACAACGCCACGAACAATCCCGAAATCAACCCATTTCCCATGGACCGGTATGGGTACGTGTTCATACCTGCGCTACTTGCATAGCCAGAATCTTGAGTCCAGTTCGAATCCATCTCAAAAGAGCTTTCAAACTGTAAAAAATCTGGAGAGATAACATTAGCACGATACAATTTGCTTGCTGGCAAACCGTTGAAGGTATAGCAGATCCCATCCTCCGTCAACGTTTCCACTAACATGTCACTACAATTTACAACTTTGTACCGCCACATGCACCACTGTGCAATCATTTTCTTCGAAAAGGACATGTTACGAAGACTCTGGATTACGCTTTCATCCTCACTCATGCTGAAGTTCTCCCAAAGATGTGCGTACGGACACGTGAGCCAGCGCACGAAACTTCCTTTCACGAGTCCGATCCAGCGATGTTCCACTCCGCAACAGCTCGTAAGTCTGAGTCAGGTTGAACTGATCTACGCGAGCCTTTGAAAGCGGACACATAGTAATAGCTGGAAAGGGAACTGTGGAAATCGGTGCAAACTTGGGAGCGTACACGATGACCACCGGGTTTTCGTCCCACTTGTGGTACATCTGGATCACCGAAAAACCACAGGCTGCGAACGCTGCCGCGATCCAAAGTATCCACCAGGATCTGTTCCGAAAAATGTGTCTCAATCAATAGCTTGTCGAATACCATTTTGGTACGAACAACACCTTTCAATCTTGAGCAAACTTCGGTCGGAGGCATATCGTACGGCTAGTACACCATTTTCCTTGCAGAACTCCCAAAGGACTTGCCGGAAGGGCGTTCGTTTGAACTCGTAGTGCAACATGGCTGCGTGAAGTCAAGCCTACAATTATGGTGAAACTGTTGGTTTTGCATACCTATTATTATATGGAGGACAAGTATGATAGCGTTTAATTATTCATTTGACATAGACCTTTTATTGAGAGTATCTTGTTGATAGAATCTACATCTGATGTTAACCTAGCATACAAAGTAAACTTTGTGACCTTTAGCAGCTGATTGAATGTTTTCTATAATGGTCCTTCCTAATAGTTCCTCGGAACTCGAAACGGATTCCGATGAGCCGCCCAAGGCAGCACAAAGATCCGGTTGATCGCCAACCTGGGAAACCGCTCCCTGCGCAGCGGCCGTATGCAGCAGTAGTACAAGATTTCACCCACGCTCAACACGCTGGCACCCATCAACAGGGCAAACAGTCCACCGAATTTCGCTACCACATCCGTCAGACTCAGCATCGGTCGTCTCCAAACCGGCAAGTAGTGACGATGCTTGAAGGATAGCATTAGTACGGCGGGATCGTACCTGGGATAGGGATGGACTCTTTGAGTAGTATAGAGATCTCCTGGTCTAGTATTCTTACCCTTGATATCTATCAAAAGCTGGTCCAGCTACATGGGCAAACTCTTTAAAGTAGAACGGCATCCGTGAAATCTCCGCTTGGTACTGAATACTGTTACAAGCCGGAAGGCATTGACATGCCGATAGTTTGTTATACTTTTCCGAATAAAAAACATCTTCGAATACTTCCTTGATGGTGTTACTGTAGCAGGTGATTTTGCTGGCGTCGCAAACCTTCATCGTCGCCGTGCGTGGCATCGAGAACTTGACGCAACCGCACTTCTTCAGGGTGTAGTTCGCCACGCACTCGGCAGCGCAGTTTGCCTGGTTGTAATGGTTGAAAAACCGCAAGTACCTTTCATGATTGAAGAAGCACTTGCGTCTAGCTGGTGGAGCATCGTGTAGGTCACGGGCCGTGTACAATGCATTTGGGGTGAACGTTAGTTCGATGACATCGTCGTTGTTTAGCCGAAAGAATCTATCTCCGGTTAATGATATCTCATCCGGAGGGTGAACGACCAACTTGTACCCAGTGTATGGTCCCTGAAAACATTTTGTATAAGTCAACACAGTGCTGTGAAGTGACGAAGAGCCTTACCCTACACAAAAACTCCTGATCAATATGCCGAACAGACAGCACCATGAAAAGTCCCGAAAGCATACCGTTGCTCAAAGGACGATGCGGGTACGTGTGGAGTCCGGCATTGCGCCGGTAGCCTCTATCCTGCGTCCAGTTAGAACGAACTGTACTGGCGTTCGTGAATGCCAGAAATTCCGGCGATATAACCCCAGCGCGGTACATCTGATTCGCCGGCAGTGCGTTGAACGTATAGCAGATCCCATCATCCGTCAACGTCTCCGTTATCATGTCACTACAGTCGACCTTCTTGAACCGCCACAGGCACCACTGGGCGACGATTTCCTTCGGCATGGCCATGCTCCGCAGCGTTTGGAATATCGTCTCGTCCTCCCGCGCATCAAATCGCTTCCAATTGTGCGAGAACGGACAGACGTGAGCTAACGCTCGTAGCTTCAACTCACGTTCCTCGTCCAGCGTCGTCCCGTTCTGGACCTGTTGATAGGCGTGAGTCAGGTTGAACTGATCAACGAGAGTTTTCGTCAGCGGGCAGATTGTGATGGCCGGAAATGGGACGGTGTAGATCGGTATGAACTTGGGAGCGTACACGATGACCACCGGGTTTGCGTCCCACTTGTGATAGAGCTGAACTACGGCGATCACACAGGCAACAAGAGAGGTCACGATCCAGGCCATCCACCAGAATCTGTTGGAGTAGGGTAGCCTGTATAATTAGGGGGGATTCGATACATGTTGGTTGTACTACCTTTCAAACTTGAGCAATCGATGGTCCGCAACGTATCGCATAGCGTATACGAAATTTTCAACGCAGTACTCATGCAGGATACGCCGGAACGGTGTTCGTCTAGTTTCATAGTATAACATGATTGTTCAATGGTAGATATGCGAATGACAATCTAGAAACTTTCCGTGTGATTAAGAGGGATATAATTTTACAACGTGTTAAATTAATTATGCATAAAAAAAGCCATCAACATGATTTTATAGGTCCTCTAGAGTTATTTGTGGGAGACCTTCTTTCTAGAATGAAAATAGTCATGAATTGTAGCTGCGATATGGAGATAAGCATTGTTCAAGAAAATTCTACTGTCTAATGATCGCTGCACGCAAGATAAATACAGTCTAAATTAATTGAATGTTCATCCTTCGCATACTTTACTGATCATATTGAGGATACTTTGACAGCACTTAGTGCGATCACACGAAAGCAATGGTCATCCTAGTTCCCTAGTAGTTTCTCGGAACCCGGAATGGATTCCGCTCGCGGCACGCCCACGGTAGAACAAACATCCAGTTGACGGCTAACCGAGGTATCCGCTCCCGCCTCAGCGGCCGTATGCAGCTGTAGTAGAAGATTTCGCTCAAGCTCATGGCGCTGGCCCCCAACAGAAGGGCAAACAATCCTCCGAATTTCGCAATCACATCCGTAGTCCCGTACAATTCCCGTCTCCAAATCGGTAGATAGTGATTATCCTTGAAGGATACTGACATCACCGAAAGATCGTAGCTAGAAATGAACCAAGTTAGTTGTTGACCTTCAAAACCTAAAACCACGAGGTTACTCGTTGTATTTCTCAAACGCCGATCCTGCGGCTTGTCGATACTCCTCGACGTAGAACGGAAAGCGCGAACTCTGCACCTGATACTGGACGCTGTTACAGGCTGGAAAGCATCCACAAGAAGTGATTGCTCGGGTCCTTTCGATCCTGAGCTGCGAATCGAATACCTCCTTCAGGATGTTTCGAAAGCATCCGATCTTGCTGGCGTCACACACCGGCGTTTCAGCAGTACGGGGCATCGAGAACTTGACGCAACCACACTTTCTCAGTGTCATATTTGTCATACACTCAATGGCGCAGTTGAGCTGGTTGTACACTTTGAAGAAGCGCAGGTAACGCTCGTTGTCGAAGAAACATCTGCGTCTGAAACGATGCTCTTGAAGTGAGGTTGGATTTGGATTCTTGTAAGAGCCTACCTCAGCGGAGAAATATGTCTCAACGATTGAGATGTGTACATAACATTTGGGGTGACAGTGAAACCTACAGCATCTTCGATACTTAGCCGAAGATACAAGTCTGAACTCACGGCAACTTCATCCGGAGGATGGACTATGACCTTATACCCGGTATAAAGACCCTGCAAGACGAGCAACAATATTGCATACAGTGAGCATTGAACCATTCAGAACTTACTCTACACCACAACTCTTGATCAATCTTCCTCATGGACAGCAACAGGTACAGTCCCGATTTGATGCCGCTTCCCATTGGACGATGTGGGTACACGTTCGGTCCAGCGTCCCAGCTGTATCCACTGTCCTGTGTCCAGGTGGCAACTCTCGTTGTTTTAAAACTAAGAAATTCAGGTGAGATAACTCCCGATCGATACAACTGATCAGCAGGAAGCGCATTAAAGGTGTAGCAAATGCCGTCCTCCGTCAGCGTCTTCGAGATCATCTCACTACAATTCACACTCTTGTACCGCCACATGCACCACTGAATCAGAGTTTCGGTACGGAAAGCCAGCTTCCGTAACGTTTCAAGCACGGTCTCGTCCTCGCGATGTTCAAACTTCTTCCAATGATGCGAAAATGAACACACGTGAGCTAGCGCACGTAGCATCCCTCGCTCTCCTTGCCCAGCGAAGTCCCGTTGCGCACCAACTCGTAAGCCTCGGTCACGTTGAACACATCCTGTCGGGTCTTGGACAGCGGACAGATCGTCACCGCCGGGAACGGAACCGAAGAAATGGACTCCAGTCGAGGCGCGTAAACGTTGACCACGGGATTCTCGTCCCACTTGTGGTACAGCTGCTTGACGGCGTAACAGGAAGCTGTGAAGGCAGCTACGATCCACAGAAACCACCATAATCTAAGGAGAAGATGGGCGATGAGGTGTTGACTGGATACTTGGGCTCAGAACAATACTTCTCAAATTTTAGCAGCTGACGATCAGCGAGCAATCGCACGGCGTAGACAAAGTTTTCCGTGCAGTATTCCCAAAGGATGCGCCGGCACGACGACCGTTTCAGCTCGTAGTGCAACATGTTGTGAAGGCAGTCAGCGTACAATAACGAGATGGTTGATTAGGTTGTAACCTTTTAATGTACTGAAGACTAGTGAGAATTTAAATATTTAATGAAGACAGTGCTTTCAATTAAAACATTGAAGGAGAATTGTCTCGATTCATCATGGTTCTTAATTATCGTTTTGTCCACTCCAAGACGCAACGATCTGTGACCCCCTAGGTCCCCTTTCCCTCCGTAGCGGTCGCACGCAGCAAAAGTACAAAAGCTCGCCCAAGCTCATTGCACTGGCTCCCAGCAGCAGAGCGAACAACCCTCCCAACTTGGCCAACGCATCGGTTGTGCTAATGAGTTCGCGTCTCCACAACGGCAGATAGTGACGTTCCTTGAACGAAATGATCATGGCAGCTGAAGAGTACTGTTCATCGTACGCCACGCTGCGGAACGAGTTCACGGTAGCCAAGATCTTGGAGAAATTCAGCCCGACTTGATGGGACTCCGCGTGAAACTTGATCGAGTTACACGCGGGATAGCACCGACAACCGGTCGTAGTTTTGCCGGCCATCACGACCCGTACCGCGAGATCAATCAGAGAATTGTACACTGTCCGATAGCAGTTGATCTTACCGGCATCGCACACCCTCATACCAGGTGCCCGGGGCATTGAGAACTTGACGCATCCACACCTGATCAGGGTGTAGTTCGAAAGACATTCCAGGAAACAATTCTGTTGATTGTACACCTTGAAGTATCGTAGAAATCTTTCATGTTCAAAGTAGCATTGACGTCGGTGTGGCGAAAGGGTTTGGAGGTGGTTTGACATTTTGAATACCTCAGGCTTCACGACCAGGCTGAGTCCTGACGAAGGACCGATACGGTAATACCAAAGGTTTGTCAGCGGTAGCTCGCTGGGGGCGTGTATAGCTACTTTGAATCCACTGTAAGGACCCTGCAACGAATCGTCAGGTTAGTCTTGATACAAGAAACAAGCTGTTAGATCAATACATTGCATGATATGTCGTTGTAGTCTCTTCTGAATCTTGACAACGCAAAGAATCCCGAGTTAATTCCTCCAGCAAGAGGTCGTCTGGGGTATGCATGCAATCCGACATATGCTGGATATCCCGTCTCAAGTGTCCAGCTTGTGGTGGTATTAACCTTCGTTGTAAAGTTAAGCAATTCCTCGGAAACCGCTTCCACACGATAGATTTCGTTCACCGCTAACCCATTGAAGGTGTAACAGATTCCGTCATCAAGTAGCGTTCTGGAGAACAGTTCATCGCACGGAATCCGCTTAAGCCGCCACAGGCACATGCTCATGGAGTCATCCAACGGTAAGAGCAGCTGGCGTAAAGTACTCACAATTGACTCATGCCTTGAAGATTGAAACAGCGGCCAATAGCTGGACAGAGGACAAACATGCGCCAGGGTACGCAGATTCTCACGGCTGCTCGCGGATAAGCCGGACCCATTCCGTATCAACTGGTAAGCCTCAGACAAATTAAACTGTTCAGCGCGTGACTTTACCAGCGGACAGATCGTAACGGCTGGGAAGGGAATCGTCGAAATGGGCATGAACCTGGATCCGTACGTGATGACCATGGGATCCCGCTCCCACCGCTGTTGCGTTTGGACTGCTACTAAACAGCACGCCACGACGGACGCCACTAGCCACGTTATCCACCAGAATCTGAAATTGGAGGTTAGGTTGATGTTTTGAGAAATCTTAGCTTGGTTACTGTAGGGTCTTCGTCGTTCAAAATAATGTTAACAATTTAAATATATTGACCGGATAATAATAACCCAAAACAGACTATTCCTTGCTGAACCGTGTTCTTGGCACGTGTTTATGTTTACGCTGTGGACAGTTGAGAGTGAACGTTTTGGAGCGGAAGTGTGAGTGTGATTGAATTGTGCAGGAACCGGTTGATGGAATCCGGAACAAGACACAACGGAAGCGGACATAAGGTCAGTGGGTGGTTGCGAGGTTAATGATCGGCAGCGATGGTGTTGCGTTCAGCATGTCGTGTCTCAAGTAGTCCTGGTTGCGACCCAACAGTTACCTCTCAAAGAAGGATGACCGGGCATTGGTAATGAATCGAGCTGCAAACACCAAGTTCTCGTCGAAAAACTCCTTCAGGATGAGCCGAAACGTTCTGGTCCTCACCATGGTAGATTTTGAGGACAGGCATGTTTGTTCAAGGGTTGTAATTGTATTTGTGCGTGCAAATCTAGATTTTTAATCAGTCATGATTAAAAACTAACAAGTAACCGACCATGACATTTAAAGCTTGCCTCTTTGTGGCTGACACGTAGTTCTCAAGCAACCATGGCAAACCAACAAAGCTCCGATGGCTTCCTGCATCAGCTCTGGACCGAGTACTGCAGTGGTAGCACCGTGTACGCCACGCGGCACCTCGTCATGCGGAAGCTCCTCCCGGGTGAACGTGGCTGGTGGTTCGCCTGGATTGGTGGCGTAATCATAGCTTGCGTGTTCGCCAACATCAAATCGCTACGCGAGTGGTCCGCCAGCCCCGTCGTGATCAGTTACGATACGGAGTTGGCTCCGATCTGGGCGGTTCCGTTTCCGGCGGTCACGATCTGCCCCCAGACCAAGACTAAGGTTGAGTACATGAACATCACGGAGTTGTACCTCGAGATGTATAATGGATTAGAGCTCTCGGAACAACAGTAAGTAGTCTAAGAGTTCTGAAGCTCTACAAATCTGATTTTGCCCTTCTTGCCCAAGACATCGCATGCTGCGCGTCCTGATGCATGTGTGCCCCTACATGGTAGCCTGGTATGAAGCCCACGGAGCACTCAACGAATACTGCGTGCCGATCATGAAAGCTATGGCCCTTTCGCTGGACGACGTGTTCGCGACCTGCAAGTGGAGAAATGAAGAGCTACCGTGTGAATCGCTGTTCACTCAGTCCTTAACTGATAACGGGATTTGCTACACGTTCAACGCTGTCGACGCGTATCAACTGTATCGGACGTACAACCTGCACTATGATTACGATTACTCCGACGCGTACAATTATTCTGGTGACTGGACGCTGCAGGATGGCTATCGATTTGCCGAAGATCTGGACAGTTATCCGTACCGGACCTGTGGAACTGGAACTTCTTCCGGGTTGTACGTAGTGTTGAAAACGAGAAAAATCGACGATCAGAGTTTGTGTAATGTAAGTTATAGCTTTGTTATGTTAGTTGTTGGTTACAATGTTTTTCTTTTAAGGGCCCTCTAAGCGGATTCAAAGTCGTTCTTCACTCGCCTGACGATGTACCCTTATTGAACACGTACTTCTATCGACTGCCCCTTACATCAGTGCTGAAGCTGTCTGTGGAGCCAACGCTAACATTTATTACCGATGACCTCAAAAAGCATCCATATACAAGGTAGATTCATTACAGTAGTCCTTCCCTAACTAAAGATATTCAATCTCCAGACGACAGTGCTACTTCAACGGTGAGCGATTTTTACGCTACTTTGCAATCTACACCGAGTCAAACTGCATTCACGAGTGTATCGCCAACATTACGATGCGAGACTGTGGCTGCGCCAAGTTCTCGATGCCGCGGGGCCCCAACGTGAAAGTTTGCGACGCTTCCAGCATCGATTGCTACGAAGAGTCGTTCTTCAAAATATACAACGTGACCGACACCCAGCAGGACGCTTGCGAGTGCTTGCCGGCTTGTGCGACTCTCCAGTACCAAGTTGAGCTGTCGCAGATGGACTTTGACTTTGGGGCGCTGGCACATGCAGCTGGGTATAACGAAGGACAACTTGACTTGTAAGTTGGCCCCAGTACGCATCAATTGCACCCTCGCTTATTCGTGCACTTTCAGTATAACTCCTTCCATCCTGATCGTGTCCTATCGCAGCAAGTGGACGCTTCCTTTGGTGCGCCGTGAGCTACTAGGTTGGAGCGACCTGCTGGCCAAGCTGGGCGGACTGTTCGGACTCATGATGGGAGCGAGCGTTATCAGCCTGCTGGAGATCTTCTACTATTGCCTGATCCGACCCTGGCGAAACGAGGACGCCGATGACGCGCAGAGATTCCGGCACGTCCTGCCGTGGCGACCTTGAAGCCCACACGTGGGTGTTACCAGCGTGTCATGATATCAACTAATAATACCAATTGTCCTGACCTTATTGCTTATCCTCACGCAATTTGATGATTGTTAATAAATTAAAGCACTTGCAAATCATTCGTAAAAAGATGTCCCTCCGTGGCTTACGAGATCTCTGGGTAGAGTTCTGCACTGGCGGAACGGTGTACGCCATGCGATACCTAGTCTTGGCAAAACTCCTGCTGATCGAGCGTCTTTGGTGGTTGCTCTGCATCGGTGGCTCCGCAGCGATCACCCTGCTGACGATCACCTCAACGTACCGCAAGTACCACAACAATCCGCTGATCATCAGCTACGCGTCGGAGTTTGTTCCCATCAGTGCCATACCCTTTCCAGCGGTTACGGTGTGTCCGATGGCGAAGACCAGCGTCGAGGAGCTCAACCTTACCGAAGTGTTTGAGTCGGTCGTGTTGAAAAAGGAACCACTGAGTTGGGATCGTCTTGAGAAGCTGAATAGCTTGGCTCACGTCTGCTCGGAACTAACCGATGTATTTGACTTTACCGAACCGTTGAACGATACTTCAGTGGAGACGTTGATAGATATGGCACCTCCGTCGGTCAATTACTTTCTTCATTCTTATTGGAGCAATTCAGTGCTTGAACCGAGCGAAGTTCTCACCGATTCCCTAACCGACAAGGGACTCTGCTTCACGTTCAACGCAATCGCTGCGGAAGATCTGTACCGCGTGGAGAATCTTCACTCGGAATACCAGTACTCGAAAGCTACGAGAAGGTCGCAGAACTGGTCAATGGAGGGCGGATACGGTCAAGGCGAAAGCTACCCGTACCGTTCGTTCCGTCGGGGTCTTCAGGGTGGACTGCTGCTGGATCTTGGAAGTAGGAGACCTGACGACGAAGTATTTTGCGAGGGTCTGCTGGATGGATTTAAGGTGTTGATTCATGCTCCCGACGAGGTTCCCATGGTTAACGACTTCTACTACCGACTACCGATGAGTGCGTACGTTGCGTTGGTGCTGGTACCAGAGTTGACCGTGGTAGCTGCTAGCTTGAATTCCTACCCGTACCCAAGCCGTCAGTGTTACTTCTCCGGCGAGAAGTACCTGCGATTCTTCAAAGTGTACAATCAAAACAATTGCCTAGCGGAATGTGTTGCGAACCGGACGGCTGAGGTCTGTGGCTGCGTCCACTTGGCTATGGTTCGTGGTCCGAACACGCGAATCTGTAACGCCCACGAGATCGCTTGCTACCGGGCGGTGTACGCTGATACCTACAACTCGCAGGCCAGGTACGATGGGCAGTGGCAGGACGCTTGCGGGTGTCTTCCGACATGTAAGACCGTGCGGTACGACGTCGAAATCTCCCATCTACCGTTCAACTACGAAGCTTACGTTTGGGCGCTGGGATTCAACTACTCGGAGGCTGATGAGTATGCTTTCAATCAGTAATCTTATGATATCAATATCAGAATCCCCGTTTTCAGGTACGTTACATCGTCACTGACTGTAACCTTCAAGAACAATCAGATGCTGCCGTTGATACGGCGGGAACTGATTGGTTTTGGCGATATGCTGGCTCGCTTCGGGGGTCTGTACGGGCTGATGATGGGTGCCAGTGTGGTCAGCTTGATGGAGATTCTGTACTACGCTGCGATAAGACCATGGAGGGATTTTTGCTACCATCGACGAGTTCGCAGATTTCATGACGTCCAGGAGGTGTTGCCGTGGCATCCATGACTTGTTTTTGTTAATCTGCTCATTACCAATTCTATTTATTGCATTACCAATTAACAAAATGGACTTTGTTGTATAGGCGTTGATGTTGATTTTGAAAAAAAAAATCTGCTCAATGATGACATCCTTCTACAAATTAAGTTGAATGTGCCCACGTGCCAGGATGTCAATCAGTTTTTTGTTCATCAAGTTATTTTTTTTTTCATTTCTATTTGTTTCATATAAAATATGTTGAACACAACAAAAATGAGTTTATTTCTTTAAAAAATGGCAGCGATTGCGAGATTTAAAAAGTACTTAAAAGAATACTTTGATAATAGTTCCATACATGGCTTGAGGTTTTTCTTCGACATTCGTCAGTCCCTTTTTGGGAGGTGCATCTAGTTTCGACAAATTTCGAAGATACCTATTGCTAATCAAAACAATCATTCCAGATTTTGGTGGATAATTGTACTTCTACTTTCATTCTACTCCTGCGGTTGGATGATACGCGCACTCTACGTGAAATGGGACAACAGCCCGGGAATCGTCTCCTTTGCTACCAAGGCTTCAGATGTTAGCGACATTCCTTTCCCAGCAATCACAATCTGTCCCGAGGTCAAGTCACAAATTTCCCGGTTTAACTTTACCGATGCTTACCACAAGCATAAAGCTATCAAGCTGGATAAGACAAGTTTGAACACTTTCATCACCATGTGGCAGATATGCGACCTGGGTACGGGAATTGATCAGGCAATAAGATTGTACGATAATCATTGCATACGAACTCTGCGTGATCTAGCTGTTCCCAAGCCGTCTCTTCTTAAGCAGTGTTCATGGGGACGACAACCGCTAAACTGTAGCCAGGAGTTTCACACCACTGTTACCGACCAAGGCATCTGTTACACTTTCAATTCACTAGCGCTGTCCCACCTGCTACGAGTCGGTGAAGTTCATCCTGATTTCTTAATCGATGGTGGTTTAGACAACCCTCCTCGGAGAGCTTCAACTTCTGGAAAGAAAACCAGCTTGGTTGTAGTTCTACAAACTAATCAGAATGACCTGGACTACCTCTGTGGGGTAGGTGTCTCGTAAGATCCGTCATCCATAAATCTCATTCTACTTCAATCCTTAGAGTTGTATTCAAGGCTACAAGATTCAACTCCACACCCCCACTGACTACCCTTCCCTGTCGAACTACATTCAAGTACCGCTGGATCAGGAGGTGTCGGTCGAGGTGATCCCGCACCTGGCCCTGACCACCGACAGCATCCGTCACTACAACCCGAAGCGCCGAAATTGCTTCTTCCAAGAAGAACGAAAGCTACGATTCTTCAGTGTGTACAGCCAAGCAAACTGCGAGCTGGAATGTCTCAGCAACTACACGGTGAAGCTTTGTGGCTGTACCCGGTTCTCGATGCCACGAGCTCGTCTGGTGCCCGTCTGTGGGGTAGGCGCTATGCGGTGCTACCAGATGGCCGAGTACAGCCTGCTCCGGATGGACATCTACGGCGATCGGTTGACGTTCAAAGATGGCTGCCAATGTATGCCGGCTTGCAGCACACTGCAGTACGACGCGGAGATATCGCAAGCGGACTTTGACTGGCATCACATGAAGCAGTTCGAACTGGATCGTATGGAGAGGTTCGTGATTTTGGTAATCTTAGCCTCAATAATGTCATTAAATTTTGCAGAATCCACCTCTCCTACTTGATCGTGTACTTCAAAGAACCGGAATTCATAGCGATCAAGCGAAGCGAACTGTACGGCGATACGGAGTTTTTGGCAAACTGCGGAGGTCTTCTAGGGTTGTTTCTGGGTGTAAGTCTGCTCAGCTTTGCTGAGATTCTGTACTACTGTACGCTCAAGCCGTTCGTTTTGTGGTGGAATTGGCGTCGATCGAGGTAAAATGGTACGAATTGAAAGTATATTTTAAACAAATATTTCAAATGGTTTGTGCATCACACTTTATTTTCAATAAATTTCTCAACGTGTTTAAGGTGTTTACAATAATGCTGTGGTTTAAATGTGCTGTTGATCATAAATGCAACTAGAACACACTATCCTAATACTTCGTTGAAATCCTGCCATCCGGCTGCCAAATGTTGATCTGATCCTTGATAACCGGTTTCTGCCCATCAACCATCAGAACCTGCACAGAGTTGCCTTTATTCTTCTGTGATTTACTCCACATGATCAGCGGTTTGATGACACAGTAATAGAATATCTCCACCAAGCTCAGGATGCTGACTCCCATGAAAAGTCCCAACAACCCTCCACAATTCGCCAGGAAATCCGTCAATCCAAACAACTCGCTCCGCATAACCGGAATAAACTGTGCGTCCTTGAAGAACACGATCAGATGGGACAGCTGGACTCTGAAAAGAAAAGATCTATCAGTACCTTTAACATCGACCTTAAATCACTAACCCTTTGACTTCATCCCCGAACGACCTCACAACCGGCAGCAGCTTCTTCCACTCAAACGAGGCCTGCGATATCTCGGTGTTGTACTGCACCGAGGTGCATGATGGCAGACAGTTGCAGTCGTCCTGGTACGGCACGTCCGGATTCTCCCGATACTTTACCTCCATCTCGAGCAACTCAATCGTCGCCTGCTCGTAGCAGACCTCCTTGCCGATGCCGCAGATGTGCACTCCCGAGACCCGTGGCATCGAAAACTTGACGCATCCACAGCGCTCCAGGGTAAAGTTCGCCAGACATTCCAGCTCGCAGTTGGTCTGCGAGTACGTGCGGAAGAACTTGAGGTACCGCTCGTGGTTGAAGAAGCACTGGCGCCGGGACGGTTTGTACGAGTCGATCGATTCAGACGTTTCGATCATGCGTGGGGTAACCGAGACGGCCACCTCCTGGTTGAGGGGAACTCTAAAGTGCTGGTTAAGGAGAAGCGGATACTCGTTGGGCATGTGCAGCAGCACCTTGAATCCCTGGAATGAGTTCTGGAATAAGAGTTATGTTGAGTTTAATGAGATTAGAACATAACTCAAGATGATACTCCGCAAAGGTAGTCCAAGTCGCTATCGTTGGCCTTCAACAAAGCGGACACTCCAGCTTTGATGCCGGCTCCAAGAACCCGTCGTGGATACGTATCGATTTCTGTCCCAGGTAGATACCCATCGTGCAACGACCAACTGCTAGACGATCGCGCCTCCTCCAGATATCGAAAGTCCGCGTGAAGCTGATCCTTCCTCAGCATATCCTCACCGGACAACGAGTTGAACGTGTAGCAGAAGCCCACATCAGTCAGCGTCAGCGTAAACTCCGACGAGCAGTTGAAGCTCTCCGCGCGCCAGTTGCAAGCCAAGAACATCTCGTGCTGAGGAATCGCCATCGACTTGAGCAGCTTTACGCAATTGTCATCGTACGTTTGGTTTGGGAACTGCTCCACAAAAGCGAACTCGCAGACCTGCAACATCGCCAGCAATTTCTCTAACCTGCAACGATAAACTAGTAGCTGAGCGTAGAACACCCAGAAAGGAACTCACTCATCATCGCTAAGTGTCTTCCGGAACAGCGGATGCATGCTGAGATGGTACGCCCGGGTAAAGTTGAACTCGCGAGCCTTGACCTTGGTCTCCGGGCAGATCGTTACCGCTGGGAATGGGATTTGGAACACCGGGGTCGGTTTCTGGGCAAACGTCACAATGACCGGCTCGCGATCCCACTTGATGTATACGGTTTGGATGAGCGTTCCACAACCATACAAGCAGAGCAGGAACACGATGATCCACCAGACCTTCTCGATGAGCGCCCGGTTGGATCCGACAAAGTACTTTACCCCATGGATCGAGGTGTTGTTGCAGAACTCCTCGGCGAGCTGTTTGGATTCGTGCAGGTAGTTGCGACCCTTTTCGGCGGGGGTGAGCTTGGGTTCGAATTTGGTCGCACGGGATACGTACATGATCGCTGGGGTATCGAGGTGGTAATTGGCGTTGATGAGTCCAAGATGCCTTTTATAACCTCTTGAAGCTTTATGATTTATGCATGATACCATGTTTAGGACCAGCAGTCACGCTACTGCTTTAAGGATGAGTGCAAATGATAGTCTAATTAAGTGCATCACAAACATTTAATTATTGCTGCACAACATCGACCCTTACTGTACATAAAACTTGTCCATGTTGTACGATGCGAACTTTTCCCGTTCGGTGAATCCTTCTTGATTGTTGTAGGATATTACGGAACACACTTGCTTAACCCCGATATCACCTCTCCACCACATAAGCAAGGGTTTGATTGAGCAAAAGTACAAAATCTCAACCAAACTAAGAATGCTAATTCCCATGAACAGTCCCAACAACCCCCCAGCATTCGCCAACAGATCAGTAGTTCCGTACAGCTCCCTTCGGACCACCGGAATGAATCCTTCCGTCCTGAACATGATCACCAGGCTGGAAATCTGTACCCCATCCAGTGATTTTCCAAACTCTTTGGCAACCGGAAGCAGCTGTTTCCAGTTGAAATTCGACTGCGACAGCTCGATGTGATAGCGCACTGTAGTACACGAGGCTAGGCAATCGCACGAGTCCTTGTAGTGAGGTTTCTCCAGCTTGATCATTTTCGCTCTGGACATGAGCATTTCCGTTGCAGCTCTTTTGTAGCATTTAACCTTGGTCAGACCACAGATTCTAACATCCGGAGGTCGTGGCATCGAGTACTTAACGCAACCACAGCGTTGAATTGTGTAATTTGTGAGACATTCCATCTGGCAGTTCTCCAGACTGTACATCCGAAAGAATCGCAGATATCGCTCGTTTGAATAGTAACACTGCCGACGTTCCGGAGTGTAGCTCTTCACTTCGGGTGAAGTCTTGACAACTTCTGGAATCACCGAAACCACCACTTCTTGATCCAGCGGCATGCGGAAGCTGCGCAAGTTTAGCTCCGGATACTCGACCGGCATGTGCAGCATCACCCGGAACCCCTGGAAGGTATTGCTGCAAAGGTTGTCCATATCGCTGACGTTCGCTTTGATCAAGACGTTCAAGCCTCCACCGATTCCCGCTCCCAGGACTCGCTGAGGATAGACACCTCGCGTCGATTCGGGAGTATACCCCCGGTCCAGGCTCCAGTTCAAGATGTTACGGGTCTCCGTCACGTATCGGTACTCGGTATTGAGCTGTTCCGTGCGCATCATATCTTCCGCTGAGAGCGAGTTGAAGGTGTAGCAGATCCCCTTAGCGGTCAACGTCGGTCGAAACTTCTCCGTGCAATTAACTGCCTCACCACGCCACTGACACACGACGAATATCTCCTCTTGCTGAAGTTTCATCAGTTTCAACATCTTGATGCAATCGTCGTCGTACGTTTCGTTGGTAAAAACGTCATACATGCTAAAGTCGCAAACCTGCATCATTGCCAGCAACTTCCCTATACTAAAAGGATACAAGTTATTTATTCGAGAGTTCAAAACCGGCCCATACCAACTCACCGCTCCGGATCGGACTGCTCCGTTAGGCTACCCGCGATCGCATCGTAGTACGCTTGAGTAAAGTTAAGCTGCGACATCTTGACCTTGATCTCCGGACAGATCGTCACCGATGGGAACGGAATCTTGTAAATCGGCACCTGCTTGGTGGCGAAGCTGACAATCACCGGATCGAGCTGCCACTTGTTGAAGATGTTGTGGATGAGATTTCCACAACCGTACAGGGACAGACAGGATACGACGAGCCACCATGTTCTACGAGAAGAAAGATTTGAGCTGAAGGTCGGCCTGTAATCAATTTGATTGACAAACTTCTCTATGAGGGCCCTGTTGGATCCAACGATGTATTTAAAGCCATGTATTGAACTCTCACGACAAAACTCCTTCAGCAAAAGTTTGATATAGGTCCACCAATCGCGTGGCTTCGCTGCAGAACGAACACTTGACTTGTCACCGTACATGGTGGTGACTAACAAGTTGCACCCTTTGCTATTAAATATATAGTGCGACCTATTTACACATCTCATCGCGCTCAATAAACGAGTGCATCCAGGATGATTGTCAAAGGATTAAAAATGCATGAAGATGGTGGTTAGCACGACAACTCAACAGTTCTTTATTGGATGATAACACGCAAGAAATCTGTTTAAATCAAACAGTTTTAAGTGAGTAGAGCTTTGTTGACTTTTGATCAAGTGGGATTTGGATTAAAATAAACACTCCAAACTGACTTACACCTTCAGGGATTCACTTCATATAAAACATTCTAACAACGCTAGGTTTGGCTCCTCCTACAATCGGAGTGACCTGCTTGACGGTTACAACTTTGTTCAATTCCTTCCACCACAGCACCAACGGTTTGATCGAGCAATAGTACAGAATCTCCACCAGACTTAGGATGCTAATACCCATGAACAGTCCCAGCAGACCTCCAGCGTTCGCCAGAAGATCGGTCGTTCCGTAAAGCCCTTCGAACCACCGGAATGAATCCTTCCGTCCTGAACATGACCAATAGGCTTGATACTTGGGTTCCTTCGACACCCTGCAAGAAACGTTTGGTAGCCGGAAGCAGTTTGTGCCAGTTGAAGTTGGACTGAGATAGCTCGACGTTGTACTGGATCGTGGTACACGATGCCAGACAATTGCACGAGTCCTTGAAGCGAGGATTCTCAAATTTTACCATGTTAGCCTTGGACTTGAGCATCTCCACAACGGCTCTTTGGTAACATTTAACCTTGGTCAGACCGCAGATACGTACATCCGGGGGTCGCGGCATTGAGTACTTTACACAGCCACAACGTTCAATGGTGTAGTTTGTGAGACATTCCATCTGGCAGTTTTCCAGACTGTACACCCGGAAGAATCGCAGGTGTCGCTCGTTCGCATAGTAACACTGACGACCTTCGGGTGAATAGTCCTTGACTTCGGCAGATGTTTCAACGACCTCCGGAATAACCGAAACCACCACTTCTTGGTCCAGTGGAACGCGGAAACTGCGCAGGTTTAGCTCAGGATACTCGATCGGAGTGTGCAGCATCACACGGAATCCCTGGAAGGTATTGCTACACTGGTAATCCATATCGCTGATGTTCGCTTTGATCAGAACGTGCAGTCCCCACCAACTCCTGCTCCGAGCACCCGTTGAGGGTAGACACCTTGCGTTGATCCGAGCGAATAACCACGATCCAAGGTCCAGTTTGTGATTCTCCGGGTCTCCGCCAGATACTGGTACTCGGAGTTGAGCTCCGATGTGCGCAGCATATCTTCAGCGGAGAGCGAGTTGAACGTGTAACACATGCCTTTAGCGGTCAACGTAGGTCGAAACTTTTCCGTGCAGTTGACGTCCTCGCTGCGCCACTGGCATGTGATGAATATCTCATCCAGAGGTGTCTTCATACGCTGCAGCCACTTGATGCATTCGTCGTCGTACGTTTCGTTCTTGATGATCTCGTACATCATAAAGTCACACACCTGCAGCATGGCGAGCAGCTTCCTGAAGCTGGATCAGACAATAACATTACTTGTGTAGAACTTGATGAAGACTAAACTCACCGCTCAGGATCCGATCGCTCCGTAAGATTCCCTTCGATTGCATCGTAGTACGACTGAGAAATGTTGATGTGTGTCATCTTGACCTTGTTCTCCGGACAGATCGTCACCGAAGGAAACGGTATCTTGAAGATTGGAACCTGCTTGGAGGCAAAGCTGACGATCACCGGGTCAGATTGCCACTTTTCGTACACGTTGTGGATGAGACTACCGCAACCATAGAGTGATATTCCGGACACGATGAGCCACCAAGTTCTGCAAGAAGAATGATTTGAACTGCAAATCTAGTTTGTAATTTAAACGCTTACTTCTCTATCAAAGCCCTGTTGGCCCCAACGATGTACTTGCATCCGTGGATTGAACTTTCACGGCAAAACTCCCTCACCAGCAGCTTGCAGCGGTTCCACCAATCACTTGACTTTTCACCGTACATGATATCCGACCTTTCCCGATTAGCCGCTTCGAGAGTGTCCTATTTAACACGTCTCATCGCGCACGAGGGCAATTGGCAAGTGATGAAAATGCATGCACGGGTTACGGGTTAACACGACAACACGCCATTTATTGACACGCGAGAAATCTCTCCAAATCAAACACACGTGATAGAGGGTTAGGTTACGTTGACATTAGCTCTGTTGGGATTTGAATGCAAAGCAAACATCAAATGATATAGCTCACTTCAAGTAGAACTTTCCTACGACATCGGATTTGTACCCTGCGTGGAGAATCTTGCTCGCGAAGGGATTCTTGTACTCCGCAATGGGAGTTATCTGTTTGACCGGGGTCAAGTTCATCCCTTTCCACCAGATGACCAATGGTTTGATCGAACAGTAGTACAAAATCTCAACCAAACTAAGAATGCTGATCCCCATGAACAGTCCCAGCAATCCTCCACAGTTTGCAAGCAGATCCGTTGATCCGTAGAGTTCACGTCGCACAACCGGAATGAATCCAGCATCTCTAAACAACACCACCAAATTGGCTAGTTGAACCCTGCAAACAAAACGATTTTGAATACCCTCTCCCCCCGAAAACAACTCCCCCACAACTCACCCCTGCAGCTCGGTCCGGTACGCCTTCGCCACCGGGATCATCTTGGTCCACTGAAAATCCGACTGGGACAGCTCACTGTGATAGCGTAGCGTCGAGCAAGCCGGCAGGCAGTCGCACTTGTCCTTCGATATCTTACTCTTGTTGACGATCATCTTCGCGTTCGACAGCAAGATGTCCACGGCGGCTCGCTTGTAGCACCGGATCTTGCTCAGCCCGCAGATCCTCGCGTCCGCCGGCCGTGGCATTGAAAATTTGACGCAACCGCACTGCTCCAGGGTGTAGTTGGTGAGGCACTCGAGCTCGCAGTTCTTCTGGCTGTAGATTCGAAAGAAGCGCAGGTAGCGCTCGTTGTCAAAGTAGCACTGGCGGCGGTGCGGTTGGTACGCTTTGACGTCTTCCGAGGTTGTAACGATGTCCGGAGTGACCGAGACCACGACCTGTTGGTTCAGCGGGACTCGGAAGTGTCGCTGGCTGAGTTGGGGGTACTCGTGTGGGGTGTGTAGGAGCACTTGGAACCCTGGAACGTGTTACTGCACAGGTAGTCCATGTCGCTCAAGTTGGCTTTGATCATGACGTTCAGGCCGGCGCTGATTCCTGATCCTAGAACTCGCTGCGGATAGACGCCACGGGTGGCGTCGGGAGAGTAACCTTCGTCCAAGGTCCAGTTGACAATTGGTCTTGTTTCTGCCAGGTACGGGTACTCGTTATGTAGCCCTTCCTTGCGTAGCAGATCATCTTCCGATAGTGAGTTGAACGTGTAACAGATTCCCTTCTCGGTCAGCGTCGGGCGAAACTTTTCGCTGCAATTTACGTTTTCATCGCGCCATTGACAGTACAAGAACAACTCGTTCTGAGGAATCTTCATCTGCTGAAGCAGCCTTACGCAGTCATCGTCGAATGTTTCGTTGGTGAAGACCTCGTAGAGGACAAAGTCGCAGACTTGCAGCATCGCCAGTAGCTTCCCAACCCTAAAAACAATCAAATCATTGAGAAATCCTACAAATCATCAAACTTACCGCTCCCCGTCCATTTGTTCCTTGAGAGTCCCCTCGATGACTTCGTTGTAGATTTGGGTAAAGTTCAGCCGATCCATCTTCACCTTAATCTCCGGACAGATGGTCACCGAGGGAAAGGGAATCCGAAATACCGGCACGGGTTTCGTCGCGAAGCTCACGATCACCGGATCCATCTGCCACTTTTGATAGACGTTGTGGATGAGGCTTCCGCAGCCGTATAGCGAGATGCAGGTCACCGCAAACCACCAAATTCTGTGGAAGTAATCTGTGAACCACCAAACGTTCCTGGAAGGGAATCATACTTCTCGATAAGAGCCCGATGAGATCCCATCAGGTACTTGAACCCGTGGATCGAACTCGCGACAAAAGTCCCTGGCCAAAACCTTGGCATCCTGCCAGTAGCTGTGCAGCTTGACTTGCTTCCCACCGTACATCTTCTGCAGTGCAAGGTTGAATCAACTCTAACATGTTCTACACGCCGCAGCGCTTAAAAATGCATTCATCGGATAACAAAAACAGGCAACACTGGCGTTTTACAGTTTATTCAGGATCACGCGATGATGTCCCTAGAGTACGCGCTAATGACACGGTATGAAATCGAAAGTTTGCCCCGCGATACGGATCATTGAACTCCGGCCGACTCTTTCGAACTGCAGTGGTTCGCCGACTCGGCGCTAGTCCAGACCGAGCTCCGTCTCCGCCGGGATAACTTCCACAGCGTAAACGGTCGCACGGTACAGTAGTACAGCAGTTCTACCAAGCTGATCAAACTTACCCCATGAATAGTCCCATCAGCCCACCGGCGCTGGCGAACAGATCGCTGATGCTGTTGATTTCGCTGCGCGAGATTGGGATAAAGTGGGACTCCTTGAAGTAGATGACCATCTTGGATTGGTGCACGCTGGAAGGTTGTGAAGGTCAAAATATGTTTTAAGAAGTTGAAATTTGACGAACTCATCGGGTTGTCGCTTGTCAAAGTCGAAGAAGCCTCCCTGCTGCCACTCCCAGTCCGCCTGCGAGATCTGCGTCTGATACTCGACGTGAGTGCACGACGGCATGCAGTTACAGTACGCCGCGTTCTCCACCGATTCTCCCTTCACCTTGGCGGCTTCCGCCTTGATCATGTTGGACATGGCCTTTTCGGCGCACGGATTGTCCCGAAGGCCGCAAAGTGGAGCCCCGACCGGTCGGGGCATCCAGAACCGGACACAGCTGCACAGCTGCAGCGTGATGTTTGTGAGACACTCGACCTCGCAGTTCCTGCGGTTGTAGATCCGGAAGAAGCGCAGGTAGCGCTCGGTGCCGTGGTAGCAGTTGCGCTTATCGGCGCTGTACAGCATTGCGTGATCGTCCGTGGATATCACGCGTGGAGTTACGGTCACTATGAGCTCCTGGTTCAGTGGAATCCGGAAGAACTGGCTCGAGAGCTGGGGGTACTCGTTGGGCATGTGAAGAAGGACGCGGAAGCCCTGGAACTTGTCCCCGCAGAAGTAGTCCATGTCGACCTTCTTGGCAATCAGCATGACTTTAATTCCCTCGTTGTAATCGCCGGCGACGACTCGGAACGGAAAGACTCCGCCCTGGCGGTATCCGGAGTCCAAATCCCAGTCGGATTCTCGAGTCTCGGAATTAAAAGCATACCTAGAGTCCAACTCTTCCTTTCGCAGCAGCTCGTTGTTGCCGATCATGTTGAACGTGAAGCAGAAGCCTTTCTCCGTAAGCGTCGTCTTGAACAGATCCAAGCACCTGAACGAGGTCGCTTGCCAAAGACACGCGTTGAACACTTCAAAGGATGGTATCGCCAGCCGACGTAACAACTGCAGAATGTCTTCGTCTGCGGTGGCATTTTCGTTCCGATCGTACAGCTGATAGTCACACAGCTGTAGCAGAGCCATCAACTTCCGGACCCGTTCGCTGTCCATGGTCTCGTCCAGCTTGCGACTTCGCACCAGGATGAACGTCTCGGTGAGATTGAGTGTGGAAGATTTGACCTTCGTCTCCGGGCAGATCGTGATCGCCGGGAACGGTATCGAGTAGATCGGCTGCGGGTGCTGGTCGAAGCTGACGATAATGGGATCGCGCTCCCACTTCCGGTACACGGAGTACATCTGGCTGAGGCAGAGGTATAGGGAAATGATAAAGACGGTGACCCACCAAACCCTGCAAGAGGTCGGTATTAGGAACTAATGACAAACAATACTGAACACAGGTACTTCTCCGGGAGAAACTTATCACTACCGAAGCACTGTTTCACTCCGTGGATGGACGTTACGTCGCAGAACTCATACCCCGCCTGTTTGGACATCTTCAGGAGTACCTTCCTCCGCAGAGGTGAATTCGGATTGTGTCCGTCTTCCAGCTGCATATCTCGTTGAGTGCTGAAATAATAACAGTTATCATCAGGTGTCAACTACCTGTTGATAATTTAATAATCCGCGCTTAGTCGGACACGTGTAGACTCGTGCCGACTGTTGCACGCGATGTGTACGATAAAACAAGTCGATTGCATGATCTGCGACGTACACCATGTTCGCTTCAAAGGTCAAGAACACATTGAGATTCTCTGGAGGGAATACTGCTTCAAGACATCCTTGCACGGAGTTGGATTTCTGAAGCTGCAGGCAACCTCCCGCTACGAGAAGTATGATCTTGAGCACCACAAACTTGCCACTTCTAACTCCCTCAAACCCTCGAAACAGAGTCATGTGGTCCCTGTGGATCCTGCTTTCCCTCGCCGGATGCGTCTACATGACGTACGTGGGCTATCACAAGTGGGAGAACAACTCGGTGGTCATTACGTACGCGACGCGATCGCTGCACGTGTGGCAGATTCCGTTCCCCGCCGTTACGATCTGCCCGGTGACGAAGAGTCGCCGCGAGGCGTTCGACTTTGAGGGGACTTATGATGAACTTAAACGAGGTGGAGAGTTGAGGGATGATGATAGGTGGGTTTGTATGAGAGGACTATGTATTGATGATTTGATGATTTTCGTTGTAGCTATGTCATGTTTCGTGCCATGCTTCACGTCTGCGTTAGTACTGTGAATATCTTCAACTTTACGGGATTGTACAAGGAAAACATTGTCGCTACTTTACGGAATATTTCTTTCCCATTGGAGGACATGTTTGAAAAGTGTTCCTGGAGAGGAGTCGCAATAGACTGTGGCGAGATATTCTCCGAGATTGTAACGGATGAAGGTGTTTGCTACAATTTCAACATTTTAACAGCAAAAGATCTGCTAAGAGTCGAGAATTTGGACCCAACCTACGATTCTGTGGATTCTAGCAGAAATTCTTCGCTTTGGTCCAACGAGGAAGAGTACACGAGGTATTCCGGATCTGGCGTGTATCCTAGGCGAGCTCTGGAGCTGGTGTCAAGGCCGGACTCTCGGTGGTGTTGAAGACGCGGAAATCCGACGTGGAACACGTCTGCAGAGGCGGTATGGATGGATTCAAGGTACTACTACACTCACCGGATGAGTTTCCGATGGTCAGTGAGTTCTACATGAGACTACCTCTGGGCAAGTCCGCTGCCATGTTTTTGAAACCTCTGCTGACAAAGGTGGTTGGCAGTTTGGAGAGTGAGCTTTGAGAGGTTCGTTGATACGTTGATACTTTGCGAATCCATTAAAACG